>NW_026699008.1:0-85276 GCF_030435755.1 Ochotona princeps | reverse complement strand
AGATAGCCCTCATTGCAAAGGCTCTAGACGCAAATATTGGTGTGAGAGCTAATTCAATCAAGGAGACATTGCATGATGGTGAAGGGCATATTGAAGAAGGATGCAGCCGAGTGGTTCTTGTGGGAGAACAACTCCATTTGGCTCACTAACTTCACACACCATCAGGCTTCCAAGCAGCTCTCAAGGAAACTCAGTTTTCACACTCTATGCTTAGTGCCCTTTGAGTGCATAAGCTAGAATGAAGCCTGGTAGAGCATCCCACACAAACGAATGCTCCACATGCGGGTTTCACATGCCACCAACTCCACATTCACAGGCAACTTCAGCGCCACAGCCGTTTTCAGATAGCCCTCAATGCAATGGCTCTAGACGCAAATATTGGTGTGAGAGTTAATTGAATCAAGGAAACACTGCATGTTGGTGAAGGGCATATTGAAGAAGGATCAGCCGAGTGGTTCTTGTGGGAGAACAACTCCATTTGGCTCACTAACTTCACACACCATCAGGCTTCCAAGCAGCTCTCAAGGAAACTCAGTTTTCACACTATATGCTTAGTGCCCTTTGAGTGCATTATCTAGGAATGAACTTGGTAGAGCATCCCACACAAACGAATGCTCCACATGCGGGTTTCACATGCCACCAACTCCACATTCTCAGGCAACTTCAGCGCCACAGCCATTTTCAGATAGCCCTCAATGCAAAGGCTCTAGACGCGAATATTGTTGTGAGAGCTAATTCAATCAAGGAAACACTGCATGTTTTTGAAGGGCATATTGAAGAAGGATCAGCCGAGTGGTTCTTGTGGGAGAACAACTCCATTTGGCTCACTAACTTCACACACCATCAGGCTTCCAAGCAGCTCTCAAGGAAACTCAGTTTTCAAACTCTATGCTTAGTGCCCCTGAGTGCCTAGGACTGAAATTAAGCTTGGTGAGCATCCCACACAAACGAATACTCCACATGCGGGTTTCACATGCCACCAACTCCACATTCACAGGCAACTTCAGCGACACAGCCGTTTTCAGATAGCCCTCATTGCAAAGGCTCTAGACGCAAATATTGGTGTGAGAGCTAATTCAATCAAGGAAACACTGCATGTTGGTGAAGGGCATATTGAAGAAGGATCAGCCGAGTGGTTCTTGTGGGAGAACAACTCCATTTGGCTCACTAACTTCACACACCATCAGGCTTCCAAGCAGCTCTCAAGGAAACTCAGTTTTCACACTATATGCTTAGTGCCCTTTGAGTGCATTATCTAGGAATGAACTTGGTAGAGCATCCCACACAAACGAATGCTCCACATGCGGGTTTCACATGCCACCAACTCCACATTCACAGGCAACTTCAGCGCCACAGCCATTTTCAGATAGCCCTCAATGCAAAGGCTCTAGACGCGAATATTGTTGTGAGAGCTAATTCAATCAACGAAACACTGCATGTTGGTGAAGGGCATATTGAAGAAGGATCAGCCGAGTGGTTCTTGTGGGAGAACAACTCCATTTGGCTCACTAACTTCACACACCATCAGGCTTCCAAGCAGCTCTCAAGAAAACTCAGTTTTCACACTCTATGCTTAGTGTCCTTTGAGTGCCTAGGACTGAAATGAACCTGGTAGAGCATCCCACACAAACGAATGCTCCACATGCGGGTTTCACATGCCACCAACTCCACATTCACAGGCAACTTCAGCGCCACAGCCGTTTTCAGATAGCCCTCAATGCAAAGCCTCTAGACACAAATATTGGTGTGAGAGTTAATTCAATCATGGAAACACTGCATGTTGGTGAAGGGCATATTGAAGAAGGATGAGCCGAGTGGTTCTTGTGGGAGAACAACTCCATTTGGCTCACTAACTTCGCACACCATCAGGTTTCCAAGCAGCTCTCAAGAAAACTCAGTTTTCACACTCTATGCTTAGGGCCCTTTTAGTGCATTATCTAGGAATGAACCTGGTAGAGCATCCCACACAAATGAATGCTCCACATGCGGGTTTCACATGCCACCAACTCCACATTCTCAGGCAACTTCAGCGCCACAGCCGTTTTCAGATAGCCCTCAATGCAAAGGCTCTAGACGCAAATATTGGTGTGAGAGCTAATTCAATCAAGGAAACACTGCATGTTGGTGAAGGGCATATTGAAGAAGGATCAGCCGAGTGGTTCTTGTGGGAGAACAACTCCATTTGGCTCACTAACTTCACACACCATCAGGCTTCCAAGCAGCTCTCAAGGAAACTCAGTTTTCACACTCTATGCTTAGTGCCCTTTGAGTGCCTAGGACTGAAACGAAGGTTGTTGAGCATCCCACACAAACGAATGCTCCACATGCGGGTTTCACATGCCACCAACTCCACATTCACAGGCAACTTCAGCGCCACAGCCGTTTTCAGATAGCCCTCAATGCAAAGCCTCTAGACACAAATATTGGTGTGAGAGCTAATTCAATCAAGGAAACACTGCATGTTGGTGAAGGGCATATTGAAGAAGGATCAGCCGAGTGGTTCTTGTGGGAGAACAACTCCATTTGGCTCACTAACTTCACACACCATCAGGCTTCCAAGCAGCTCTCAAGGAAACTCAGTTTTCACACTATATGCTTAGTGCCCTTTGAGTGCATTATCTAGGAATGAACTTGGTAGAGCATCCCACACAAACGAATGCTCCACATGCGGGTTTCACATGCCACCAACTCCACATTCTCAGGCAACTTCAGCGCCACAGCCATTTTCAGATAGCCCTCAATGCAAAGGCTCTAGACGCGAATATTGTTGTGAGAGCTAATTCAATCAACGAAACACTGCATGTTGGTGAAGGGCATATTGAAGAAGGATCAGCCGAGTGGTTCTTGTGGGAGAACAACTCCATTTGGCTCACTAACTTCACACACCATCAGGCTTCCAAGCAGCTCTCAAGAAAACTCAGTTTTCACACTCTATGCTTAGTGTCCTTTGAGTGCCTAGGACTGAAATGAAGCTGGTAGAGCATCCCACACAAACGAATGCTCCACATGCGGGTTTCACATGCCACCAACTCCACATTCACAGGCAACTTCAGCGCCACAGCCGTTTTCAGATAGCCCTCAATGCAAAGGCTCTAGACGCAAATATTGGTGTGAGAGTTAATTCAATCATGGAAACACTGCATGTTGGTGAAGGGCATATTGAAGAAGGATGAGCCGAGTGGTTCTTGTGGGAGAACAACTCCATTTGCCTCACTAACTTCGCACACCATCAGGTTTCCAAGCAGCTCTCAAGAAAACTCAGTTTTCACACTCTATGCTTAGGGCCCTTTTAGTGCATTATCTAGGAATGAACCTGGTAGAGCATCCCACACAAATGAATGCTCCACATGCGGGTTTCACATGCCACCAACTCCACATTCTCAGGCAACTTCAGCGCCACAGCCGTTTTCAGATAGCCCTCAATGCAAAGGCTCTAGACGCAAATATTGGTGTGAGAGCTAATTCAATCAAGGAAACACTGCATGTTGGTGAAGGGCATATTGAAGAAGGATCAGCCGAGTGGTTCTTGTGGGAGAACAACTCCATTTGGCTCACTAACTTCACACACCATCAGGCTTCCAAGCAGCTCTCAAGGAAACTCAGTTTTCACACTCTATGCTTAGTGCCCTTTGAGTGCCTAGGACTGAAACGAAGGTTGTTGAGCATCCCACACAAACGAATGCTCCACATGCGGGTTTCACATGCCACCAACTCCACATTCACAGGCAACTTCAGCGCCACAGTCGTTTTCAGATAGCCCTCAATGCAAAGGCTCTAGACGCAAATATTGGTGTGAGAGCTAATTCAATCAAGGAAACACTGCATGTTTGTGAAGGGCATATTGAAGAAGGATCAGCCGAGTGGTTCTTGTGGGAGAACAACTCCATTTGGCTCACTAACTTCACACACCATCAGGCTTCCAAGCAGCTCTCAAGGAAACTCAGTTTTCACACTCTATGCTTAGTGCCCTTTGAGTGCATTATCTAGGAATGAACCTGGTAGAGCATCCCACACAAACGAACACTCCACATGCGTGTTTCACATGCCACCAACTCCACATTCACAGGCAACTTCAGCGCCACAGCCGTTTTCAGATAGCCCTCAATGCAAAGGCTCTAGACGCAAATATTGGTGTGAGAGCTAATTCAATCAAGGAAACACTGCATGTTGGTGAAGGGCATATTGAAGAAGGATCAGCCGAGTGGTTCTTGTGGGAGAACAACTCCATTTGGCTCACTAACTTCACACACCATCAGGCTTCCAAGCAGCTCTCAAGGAAACTCAGTTTTCACACTCTATCCTTAGTGCCCTTTGAGTGCCTAGGACCGAAATGAAGCTTGGTGAGCATCCCACACAAACGAATGCTCCACATGCGGGTTTCACATGCCACCAACTCCACATTCACAGGCAACTTCAGCGCCACAGCCGTTTTCAGATAGCCCTCAATGCAAAGGCTCTAGACGCAAATATTGGTGTGAGAGTTAATTCAATCATGGAAACACTGCATGTTGGTGAACGGCATATTGAAGAAGGATCAGCCGAGTGGTTCTTGTGGGAGAACAACTCCATTTGGCTCACTAACTTCGCACACCATCAGGTTTCCAAGCAGCTCTCAAGAAAACTCAGTTTTCACACTCTATGCTTAGGGCCCTTTTAGTGCATTATCTAGGAATGAACCTGGTAGAGCATCCCACACAAACGAATGCTCCACATGCGGGTTTCACATGCCACCAACTCCACATTCTCAGGCAACTTCAGCGCCACAGCCGTTTTCGGATAGCCCTCAATGTAAAGGCTTTAGACGCAAATATTGGTGTGAGAGCTAATTCAATCAAGGAAACACTGCATGTTGGTGAAGGGCATATTGAAGAAGGATCAGCCGAGTGGTTCTTGTGGGAGAACAACTCCATTTGGCTCACTAACTTCACACACCATCAGGCTTCCAAGCAGCTCTCAAGGAAACTCAGTTTTCACACTCTATGCTTAGTGCCCTTTGAGTGCATTATCTAGGAATGAACCTGGTAGAGCATCCCACACAAACGAATGCTCCACATGCGTGTTTCACATGCCACCAACTCCACATTCACAGGCAACTTCAGCGCCACAGCCGTTTTCAGATAGCCCTCAATGCAAAGCCTCTAGACACAAATATTGGTGTGAGAACTAATTCAATCAAGGAAACACTGCATGTTGGTGAAGGGCATATTGAAGAAGGATCAGCCGAGTGGTTCTTGTGGGAGAACAACTCCATTTGGCTCACTAACTTCACACACCATCAGGCTTCCAAGCAGCTCTCAAGGAAACTCAGTTTTCAAACTCTATGCTTAGTGCCCCTGAGTGCCTAGGACTGAAATTAAGCTTGGTGAGCATCCCACACAAACGAATGCTCCACATGCGGGTTTCACATGCCACCAACTCCACATTCACAGGCAACTTCAGCGCCACAGCCGTTTTCAGATAGCCCTCAATGCAAAGGCTCTAGACGCAAATATTGGTGTGAGAGCTAATTCAATCAAGGAGACACTGCATGCTGGTGAAGGGCATATTGAAGAAGGATCAGCCGAGTGGTTCTTGTGGGAGAACAACTCCATTTGGCTCACTAACTTCACACACCATCAGTCTTCCAAGCAGCTCTCAAGGAAACTCAGTTTTCACACTCTATGCTTAGTGCCCTTTGAGTGCCTAAGACTGAAATGAAGCTTGGTGAGCATCCCACACAAACGAATGCTCCACATGCGGGTTTCACATGCCACCAACTCCACATTCACAGGCAACTTCAGCGCCACAGCCGTTTTCAGATAGCCCTCAATGCAAAGGCTCTAGACGCAAATATTGGTGTGAGAGTTAATTCAATCATGGAAACACTGCATGTTGGTGAAGGGCATATTGAAGAAGGATCAGCCGAGTGGTTCTTGTGGGAGAACAACTCCATTTGGCTCACTAACTTCGCACACCATCAGGTTTCCAAGCAGCTCTCAAGAAAACTCAGTTTTCACACTCTATGCTTAGTGCCCTTTTAGTGCATTATCTAGGAATGAACCTGGTAGAGCATCCCACACAAATGAATGCTCCACATGCGGGTTTCACATGCCACCCACTCCACATTCACAGGCAACTTCAGCGCCACAGCCGTTTTCAGACAGCCCTCAATGCAAAGGCTCTAGACGCAAATATTGGTGTGAGAGCTAATTCAATCAAGGAGACACTGCATGTTGGTGAAGGGCATATTGAAGAAGGATCAGCCGAGTGGTTCTTGTGGGAGAACAACTCCATTTGGCTCACTAACTTCACACACCATCAGGCTTCCAAGCAGCTCTCAAGGAAACTCAGTTTTCACACTCTATGCTTAGTGCCCTTTGAGTGCCTAAGACTGAAATGAAGCTTGGTGAGCATCCCACACAAACGAATGCTCCACATGCGTGTGTCACATGCCACCAACTCCACATTCACAGGCAACTTCAGCGCCACAGCCGTTTTCAGATAGCCCTCAATGCAAAGCCTCTAGACACAAATATTGGTGTGAGAACTAATTCAATCAAGGAAACACTGCATGTTGGTGAAGGGCATATTGAAGAAGGATCAGCCGAGTGGTTCTTGTGGGAGAACAACTCCATTTGGCTCACTAACTTCACACACCATCAGGCTTCCAAGCAGCTCTCAAGGAAACTCAGTTTTCACACTATATGCTTAGTGCACTTTGAGTGCATTATCTAGGAATGAACCTGGTAGAGCATCCCACACAAACGAATGCTCCACATGCGTGTTTCACATGCCACCAACTCCACATTCACAGGCAACTTCAGCGCCACAGCCGTTTTCAGATAGCCCTCAATGCAAAGGCTCTAGACGCAAATATTGGTGTGAGAGCTAATTCAATCAAGGAAACACTGCATGTTGGTGAAGGGCATATTGAAGAAGGATCAGCCGAGTGGTTCTTGTGGGAGAACAACTCCATTTGGCTCACTAACTTCACACACCATCAGGCTTCCAAGCAGCTCTCAAGGAAACTCAGTTTTCACACTCTATCCTTAGTGCCCTTTGAGTGCATTATCTAGGAATGAACCTGGTAGAGCATCCCACACAAACGAATGCTCCACATGCGGGTTTCACATGCCACCAACTCCACATTCACAGGCAACTTCAGCGCCACAGCCGTTTTCAGATAGCCCTCAATGCAAAGGCTCTAGACGCAAATATTGGTGTGAGAGCTAATTCAATCAAGGAAACACTGCATGTTGGTGAAGGGCATATTGAAGAAGGATCAGCCGAGTGGTTCTTGTGGGAGAACAACTCCATTTGGCTCACTAACTTCACACACCATCAGGCTTCCAAGCAGCTCTCAAGGAAACTCAGTTTTCACACTCTATGCTTAGTGCCCTTTGAGTGCCTAGGACTGAAACGAAGCTTGGTGAGCATCCCACACAAACGAATGCTCCACATGCGGGTTTCACATGCCACCAACTCCACATTCACAGGCAACTTCAGCGCCACAGCCGTTTTCAGATAGCCCTCAATGCAAAGCCTCTAGACACAAATATTGGTGTGAGAACTAATTCAATCAAGGAAACACTGCATGTTGGTGAAGGGCATATTGAAGAAGGATCAGCCGAGTGGTTCTTGTGGGAGAACAACTCCATTTGGCTCACTAACTTCACACACCATCAGGCTTCCAAGCAGCTCTCAAGGAAACTCAGTTTTCACACTCTATGCTTAGTGTCCTTTGAGTGCCTAGGACTGAAATGAAGCTTGGTGAGCATCCCACACAAACGAATGCTCCACATGCGGGTTTCACATGCCACCAACTCCACATTCACAGGCAACTTCAGCGCCACAGCTGTTTTCAGATAGCCCTCAATGCAAAGGCTCTACACGCAAATATTGGTGTGAGAGCTAATTCAATCAAGGAAACACTGCATGTTGGTGAAGGGCATATTGAAGAAGGATCAGCCGAGTGGTTCTTGTGGGAGAACAACTCCATTTGGCTCACTAACTTCACACACCATCAGGCTTCCAAGCAGCTCTCAAGAAAACTCAGTTTTCACACTCTATGCTTAGTGCCCTTTGAGTGCATTATCTAGGAATGAACCTGGTAGAGCATCCCACACAAACGAACACTCCACATGCGTGTTTCACATGCCACCAACTCCACATTCACAGGCAACTTCAGCGCCACAGCTGTTTTCAGATAGCCCTCATTGCAAAGGCTCTAGACGCAAATATTGGTGTGAGAGCTAATTCAATCAAGGAAGTACTGCATGTTGGTGAAGGGCATATTGAAGAAGGATCAGCCGAGTGGTTCTTGTGGGAGAACAACTCCATTTGGCTCACTAACTTCACACACCATCAGGCTTCCAAGCAGCTCTCAAGGAAACTCAGTTTTCACACTCTATGCTTAGTGCCCTTTGAGTGCCTAAGACTGAAATGAAGCTTGGTGAGCATCCCACACAAACGAATGCTCCACATGCGTGTTTCACATGCCACCAACTCCACATTCACAGGCAACTTCAGCGCCACAGCCGTTTTCAGATAGCCCTCAATGCAAAGCCTCTAGACACAAATATTGGTGTGAGAACTAATTCAATCAAGGAAACACTGCATGTTGGTGAAGGGCATATTGAAGAAGGATCAGCCGAGTGGTTCTTGTGGGAGAACAACTCCATTTGGCTCACTAACTTCACACACCATCAGGCTTCCAAGCAGCTCTCAAGGAAACTCAGTTTTCACACTCTATGCTTAGTGCACTTTGAGTGCATTATCTAGGAATGAACCTGGTAGAGCATCCCACACAAACGAATGCTCCACATGCGTGTTTCACATGCCACCAACTCCACATTCACAGGCAACTTCAGCGCCACAGCCGTTTTCAGATAGCCCTCAATGCAAAGGATCTAGACGCAAATATTGGTGTGAGAGCTAATTCAATCAAGGAAACACTGCATGTTGGTGAAGGGCATATTGAAGAAGGATCAGCCGAGTGGTTCTTGTGGGAGAACAACTCCATTTGGCTCACTAACTTCACACACCATCAGGCTTCCAAGCAGCTCTCAAGGAAACTCAGTTTTCACACTCTATGCTTAGTGCACTTTGAGTGCATTATCTAGGAATGAACCTGGTAGAGCATCCCACACAAACGAATGCTCCACATGCGTGTTTCACATGCCACCAACTCCACATTCACAGGCAACTTCAGCGCCACAGCTGTTTTCAGATAGCCCTCATTGCAAAGGCTCTAGACGCAAATATTGGTGTGAGAGCTAATTCAATCAAGGAAACACTGCATGTTGGTGAAGGGCATATTGAAGAAGGATCAGCCGAGTGGTTCTTGTGGGAGAACAACTCCATTTGGCTCACTAACTTCACACACCATCAGGCTTCCAAGCAGCTCTCAAGGAAACTCAGTTTTCACACTCTATGCTTAGTGCCCTTTGAGTGCCTAAGACTGAAATGAAGCTTGGTGAGCATCCCACACAAACGAATGCTCCACATGCGTGTTTCACATGCCACCAACTCCACATTCACAGGCAACTTCAGCGCCACAGCCGTTTTCAGATAGCCCTCAATGCAAAGCCTCTAGACACAAATATTGGTGTGAGAACTAATTCAATCAAGGAAACACTGCATGTTGGTGAAGGGCATATTGAAGAAGGATCAGCCGAGTGGTTCTTGTGGGAGAACAACTCCATTTGGCTCACTAACTTCACACACCATCAGGCTTCCAAGCAGCTCTCAAGGAAACTCAGTTTTCACACTCTATGCTTAGTGCACTTTGAGTGCATTATCTAGGAATGAACCTGGTAGAGCATCCCACACAAACGAATGCTCCACATGCGTGTTTCACATGCCACCAACTCCACATTCACAGGCAACTTCAGCGCCACAGCCGTTTTCAGATAGCCCTCAATGCAAAGGATCTAGACGCAAATATTGGTGTGAGAGCTAATTCAATCAAGGAAACACTGCATGTTGGTGAAGGGCATATTGAAGAAGGATCAGCCGAGTGGTTCTTGTGGGAGAACAACTCCATTTGGCTCACTAACTTCACACACCATCAGGCTTCCAAGCAGCTCTCAAGGAAACTCAGTTTTCACACTCTATGCTTAGTGCACTTGGAGTGCATTATCTAGGAATGAACCTGGTAGAGCATCCCACACAAACGAATGCTCCACATGCGTGTTTCACATGCCACCAACTCCACATTCACAGGCAACTTCAGCGCCACAGCCGTTTTCAGATAGCCCTCAATGCAAAGGATCTAGACGCAAATATTGGTGTGAGAGCTAATTCAATCAAGGAAACACTGCATGTTGGTGAAGGGCATATTGAAGAAGGATCAGCCGAGTGGTTCTTGTGGGAGAACAACTCCATTTGGCTCACTAACTTCACACACCATCAGGCTTCCAAGCAGCTCTCAAGGAAACTCAGTTTTCACACTCTATCCTTAGTGCCCTTTGAGTGCATTATCTAGGAATGAACCTGGTAGAGCATCCCACACAAACGAATGCTCCACATGCGGGTTTCACATGCCACCAACTCCACATTCACAGGCAACTTCAGCGCCACAGCCGTTTTCAGATAGCCCTCAATGCAAAGGCTCTAGACGCAAATATTGGTGTGAGAGCTAATTCAATCAAGGAAACACTGCATGTTGGTGAAGGGCATATTGAAGAAGGATCAGCCGAGTGGTTCTTGTGGGAGAACAACTCCATTTGGCTCACTAACTTCACACACCATCAGGCTTCCAAGCAGCTCTCAAGGAAACTCAGTTTTCACACTCTATGCTTAGTGCCCTTTGAGTGCCTAGGACTGAAACGAAGCTTGGTGAGCATCCCACACAAACGAATGCTCCACATGCGGGTTTCACATGCCACCAACTCCACATTCACAGGCAACTTCAGCGCCACAGCCGTTTTCAGATAGCCCTCAATGCAAAGCCTCTAGACACAAATATTGGTGTGAGAACTAATTCAATCAAGGAAACACTGCATGTTGGTGAAGGGCATATTGAAGAAGGATCAGCCGAGTGGTTCTTGTGGGAGAACAACTCCATTTGGCTCACTAACTTCACACACCATCAGGCTTCCAAGCAGCTCTCAAGGAAACTCAGTTTTCACACTCTATGCTTAGTGCACTTTGAGTGCATTATCTAGGAATGAACCTGGTAGAGCATCCCACACAAACGAATGCTCCACATGCGTGTTTCACATGCCACCAACTCCACATTCACAGGCAACTTCAGCGCCACAGCCGTTTTCAGATAGCCCTCAATGCAAAGGATCTAGACGCAAATATTGGTGTGAGAGCTAATTCAATCAAGGAAACACTGCATGTTGGTGAAGGGCATATTGAAGAAGGATCAGCCGAGTGGTTCTTGTGGGAGAACAACTCCATTTGGCTCACTAACTTCACACACCATCAGGCTTCCAAGCAGCTCTCAAGGAAACTCAGTTTTCACACTCTATGCTTAGTGCACTTTGAGTGCATTATCTAGGAATGAACCTGGTAGAGCATCCCACACAAACGAATGCTCCACATGCGTGTTTCACATGCCACCAACTCCACATTCACAGGCAACTTCAGCGCCACAGCCGTTTTCAGATAGCCCTCAATGCAAAGGATTTAGACGCAAATATTGGTGTGAGAGCTAATTCAATCAAGGAAACACTGCATGTTGGTGAAGGGCATATTGAAGAAGGATCAGCCGAGTGGTTCTTGTGGGAGAACAACTCCATTTGGCTCACTAACTTCACACACCATCAGGCTTCCAAGCAGCTCTCAAGGAAACTCAGTTTTCACACTCTATCCTTAGTGCCCTTTGAGTGCATTATCTAGGAATGAACCTGGTAGAGCATCCCACACAAACGAATGCTCCACATGCGGGTTTCACATGCCACCAACTCCACATTCACAGGCAACTTCAGCGCCACAGCCGTTTTCAGATAGCCCTCAATGCAAAGGCTCTAGACGCAAATATTTGTGTGAGAGCTAATTCAATCAAGGAAACACTGCATGTTGGTGAAGGGCATATTGAAGAAGGATCAGCCGAGTGGTTCTTGTGGGAGAACAACTCCATTTGGCTCACTAACTTCACACACCATCAGGCTTCCAAGCAGCTCTCAAGGAAACTCAGTTTTCACACTCTATGCTTAGTGCCCTTTGAGTGCCTAGGACTGAAACGAAGCTTGGTGAGCATCCCACACAAACGAATGCTCCACATGCGGGTTTCACATGCCACCAACTCCACATTCACAGGCAACTTCAGCGCCACAGCCGTTTTCAGATAGCCCTCAATGCAAAGCCTCTAGACACAAATATTGGTGTGAGAACTAATTCAATCAAGGAAACACTGCATGTTGGTGAAGGGCATATTGAAGAAGGATCAGCCGAGTGGTTCTTGTGGGAGAACAACTCCATTTGGCTCACTAACTTCACACACCATCAGGCTTCCAAGCAGCTCTCAAGAAAACTCAGTTTTCACACTCTATGCTTAGTGCCCTTTGAGTGCATTATCTTGGAATGAACCTGGTAGAGCATCCCACACAAACGAACACTCCACATGCGTGTTTCACATGCCACCAACTCCACATTCACAGGCAACTTCAGCGCCACAGCTGTTTTCAGATAGCCCTCATTGCAAAGGCTCTAGACGCAAATATTGGTGTGAGAGCTAATTCAATCAAGGAAGTACTGCATGTTGGTGAAGGGCATATTGAAGAAGGATCAGCCGAGTGGTTCTTGTGGGAGAACAACTCCATTTGGCTCAATAACTTCACACACCATCAGGCTTCCAAGCAGCTCTCAAGGAAACTCAGTTTTCACACTCTATGCTTAGTGCCCTTTGAGTGCCTAAGACTGAAATGAAGCTTGGTGAGCATCCCACACAAACGAATGCTCCACATGCGGGTTTCACATGCCACCAACTCCACATTCACAGGCAACTTCAGCGCCACAGCCGTTTTCAGATAGCCCTCAATGCAAAGCCTCTAGACACAAATATTGGTGTGAGAACTAATTCAATCAAGGAAACACTGCATGTTGGTGAAGGGCATATTGAAGAAGGATCAGCCGAGTGGTTCTTGTGGGAGAACAACTCCATTTGGCTCACTAACTTCACACACCATCAGGCTTCCAAGCAGCTCTCAAGGAAACTCAGTTTTCACACTCTATGCTTAGTGCACTTTGAGTGCATTATCTAGGAATGAACCTGGTAGAGCATCCCACACAAACGAATGCTCCACATGCGTGTTTCACATGCCACCAACTCCACATTCACAGGCAACTTCAGCGCCACAGCCGTTTTCAGATAGCCCTCAATGCAAAGGATCTAGACGCAAATATTGGTGTGAGAGCTAATTCAATCAAGGAAACACTGCATGTTGGTGAAGGGCATATTGAAGAAGGATCAGCCGAGTGGTTCTTGTGGGAGAACAACTCCATTTGGCTCACTAACTTCACACACCATCAGGCTTCCAAGCAGCTCTCAAGGAAACTCAGTTTTCACACTCTATGCTTAGTGCACTTTGAGTGCATTATCTAGGAATGAACCTGGTAGAGCATCCCACACAAACGAATGCTCCACATGCGTGTTTCACATGCCACCAACTCCACATTCACAGGCAACTTCAGCGCCACAGCCGTTTTCAGATAGCCCTCAATGCAAAGGATCTAGACGCAAATATTGGTGTGAGAGCTAATTCAATCAAGGAAACACTGCATGTTGGTGAAGGGCATATTGAAGAAGGATCAGCCGAGTGGTTCTTGTGGGAGAACAACTCCATTTGGCTCACTAACTTCACACACCATCAGGCTTCCAAGCAGCTCTCAAGGAAACTCAGTTTTCACACTCTATCCTTAGTGCCCTTTGAGTGCATTATCTAGGAATGAACCTGGTAGAGCATCCCACACAAACGAATGCTCCACATGCGGGTTTCACATGCCACCAACTCCACATTCACAGGCAACTTCAGCGCCACAGCCGTTTTCAGATAGCCCTCAATGCAAAGGCTCTAGACGCAAATATTTGTGTGAGAGCTAATTCAATCAAGGAAACACTGCATGTTGGTGAAGGGCATATTGAAGAAGGATCAGCCGAGTGGTTCTTGTGGGAGAACAACTCCATTTGGCTCACTAACTTCACACACCATCAGGCTTCCAAGCAGCTCTCAAGGAAACTCAGTTTTCACACTATATGCTTAGTGCACTTTGAGTGCATTATCTAGGAATGAACCTGGTAGAGCATCCCACACAAACGAATGCTCCACATGCGTGTTTCACATGCCACCAACTCCACATTCACAGGCAACTTCAGCGCCACAGCCGTTTTCAGATAGCCCTCAATGCAAAGGATCTAGACGCAAATATTGGTGTGAGAGCTAATTCAATCAAGGAAACACTGCATGTTGGTGAAGGGCATATTGAAGAAGGATCAGCCGAGTGGTTCTTGTGGGAGAACAACTCCATTTGGCTCACTAACTTCACACACCATCAGGCTTCCAAGCAGCTCTCAAGGAAACTCAGTTTTCACACTCTATGCTTAGTGCCCTTTGAGTGCATTATCTAGGAATGAACCTGGTAGAGCATCCCACACAAACGAATGCTCCACATGCGGGTTTCACATGCCACCAACTCCACATTCACAGGCAACTTCAGCGCCACAGCCGTTTTCAGATAGCCCTCAATGCAAAGGCTCTAGACGCAAATATTTGTGTGAGAGCTAATTCAATCAAGGAAACACTGCATGTTGGTGAAGGGCATATTGAAGAAGGATCAGCCGAGTGGTTCTTGTGGGAGAACAACTCCATTTGGCTCACTAACTTCACACACCATCAGGCTTCCAAGCAGCTCTCAAGGAAACTCAGTTTTCACACTCTATGCTTAGTGCCCTTTGAGTGCCTAGGACTGAAACGAAGCTTGGTGAGCATCCCACACAAACGAATGCTCCACATGCGGGTTTCACATGCCACCAACTCCACATTCACAGGCAACTTCAGCGCCACAGCCGTTTTCAGATAGCCCTCAATGCAAAGCCTCTAGACACAAATATTGGTGTGAGAACTAATTCAATCAAGGAAACACTGCATGTTGGTGAAGGGCATATTGAAGAAGGATCAGCCGAGTGGTTCTTGTGGGAGAACAACTCCATTTGGCTCACTAACTTCACACACCATCAGGCTTCCAAGCAGCTCTCAAGAAAACTCAGTTTTCACACTCTATGCTTAGTGCCCTTTGAGTGCATTATCTAGGAATGAACCTGGTAGAGCATCCCACACAAACGAACACTCCACATGCGTGTTTCACATGCCACCAACTCCACATTCACAGGCAACTTCAGCGCCACAGCTGTTTTCAGATAGCCCTCATTGCAAAGGCTCTAGACGCAAATATTGGTGTGAGAGCTAATTCAATCAAGGAAGTACTGCATGTTGGTGAAGGGCATATTGAAGAAGGATCAGCCGAGTGGTTCTTGTGGGAGAACAACTCCATTTGGCTCAATAACTTCACACACCATCAGGCTTCCAAGCAGCTCTCAAGGAAACTCAGTTTTCACACTCTATGCTTAGTGCCCTTTGAGTGCCTAAGACTGAAATGAAGCTTGGTGAGCATCCCACACAAACGAATGCTCCACATGCGGGTTTCACATGCCACCAACTCCACATTCACAGGCAACTTCAGCGCCACAGCCGTTTTCAGATAGCCCTCAATGCAAAGGCTCTAGACGCAAATACTGGTGTGAGAGCTAATTCAATCAAGGAAACACTGCATGTTGGTGAAGGGCATATTGAAGAAGGATCAGCCGAGTGGTTCTTGTGGGAGAACAACTCCATTTGGCTCACTAACTTCACACACCATCAGGCTTCCAAGCAGCTCTCAAGGAAACTCAGTTTTCACACTCTATGCTTAGTGCCCTTTGAGTGCCTAGGACTGAAATGAAGCTTGGTGAGCATCCCACACAAACGAATGCTCCACATGCGGGTTTCACATGCCACCAACTCCACATTCACAGGCAACTTCAGCGCCACAGCCGTTTTCAGATAGCCCTCAATGCAAAGCCTCTAGACACAAATATTGGTGTGAGAACTAATTGAATCAAGGAAACACTGCATGTTGGTGAAGGGCATATTGAAGAAGGATCAGCCGAGTGGTTCTTGTGGGAGAACAACTCCATTTGGCTCACTAAGTTCACACACCATCAGGCTTCCAAGCAGCTCTCAAGGAAACTCAGTTTTCAAACTCTATGCTTAGTGCCCCTGAGTGCCTAGGACTGAAATTAAGCTTGGTGAGCATCCCACACAAACGAATACTCCACATGCGGGTTTCACATGCCACCAACTCCACATTCACAGGCAACTTCAGCGACACAGCCGTTTTCAGATAGCCCTCAATGCAAAGGCTCTAGACGCAAATATTGGTGTGAGAGCTAATTCAATCAAGGAGACACTGCATGTTGGTGAAGGGCATATTGAAGAAGGATCAGCCGAGTGGTTCTTGTGGGAGAACAACTCCATTTGTCTCACTAACTTCACACACCATCAGGCTTCCAAGCAGCTCTCAAGGAAACTCAGTTTTCACACTCTATGCTTAGTGCCCTTTGAGTGCCTAAGACTGAAATGAAGCTTGGTGAGCATCCCACACAAACGAATGCTCCACATGCGGGTTTCACATGCCACCAACTCCACATTCTCAGGCAACTTCAGCGCCACAGCCGTTTTCAGATTGCCCTCAATGCAAAGGCTCTAGACGCAAATATTGGTGTGAGAGCTAATTGAATCAAGGAAACACTGCATGTTGGTGAAGGGCATATTGAAGAAGGATCAGCCGAGTGGTTCTTGTGGGAGAACAACTCCATTTGGCTCACTAACTTCACACACCATCAGGCTTCCAAGCAGCTCTCAAGGAAACTCAGTTTTCACACTATATGCTTAGTGCCCTTTGAGTGCATTATCTAGGAATGAACTTGGTAGAGCATCCCACACAAACGAATGCTCCACATGCGGGTTTCACATGCCACCAACTCCACATTCTCAGGCAACTTCAGCGCCACAGCCATTTTCAGATAGCCCTCAATGCAAAGGCTCTAGACGCGAATATTGTTGTGAGAGCTAATTCAATCAAGGAAACACTGCATGTTGGTGAAGGGCATATTGAAGAAGGACCAGCCGAGTGGTTCTTGTGGGAGAACAACTCCATTTGGCTCACTAACTTCACACACCATCAGGCTTCCAAGCAGCTCTCAAGGAAACTCAGTTTTCACACTCTATGCTTAGTGCCCTTTGAGTGCATTATCTAGGAATGAACCTGGTAGAGCATCCCACACAAACGAATGCTCCACATGCGGGTTTCACATGCCACCAACTCCACATTCACAGGCAACTTCAGCACCACAGCCGTTTTCAGATAGCCCTCAATGCAAAGGCTCTAGACGCAAATATTGGTGTGAGAGCTAATTCAATCAAGGAAGTACTGCATGTTGGTGAAGGGCATATTGAAGAAGGATCAGCCGAGTGGTTCTTGTGGGAGAACAACTCCATTTGGCTCACTAACTTCACACACCATCATGCTTCCAAGCAGCTCTCAAGGAAACTCAGTTTTCACACTCTATGCTTAGTGCCCTTTGAGTGCCTAGGACTGAAATGAAGCTTGGTGAGCATCCCACACAAACGAATGCTCCACATGCGGGTTTCACATGCCACCAACTCCACATTCACAGGCAACTTCAGCGCCACAGCCGTTTTCAGATAGCCCTCAATGCAAAGCCTCTAGACACAAATATTGGTGTGAGAACTAATTCAATCAAGGAAACACTGCATGTTAGTGAAGGGCATATTGAAGAAGGATCAGCCGAGTGGTTCTTGTGGGAGAACAACTCCATTTGGCTCACTAACTTCACACACTATCAGGCTTCCAAGCAGCTCTCAAGAAAACTCAGTTTTCACACTCTATGCTTAGTGCCCTTTGAGTGCATTATCTAGGAATGAACCTGGTAGAGCATCCCACACAAACGAACACTCCACATGCGTGTTTCACATGCCACCAACTCCACATTCACAGGCAACTTCAGCGCCACAGCTGTTTTCAGATAGCCCTCATTGCAAAGGCTCTAGACGCAAATATTGGTGTGAGAGCTAATTCAATCAAGGAAGTACTGCATGTTGGTGAAGGGCATATTGAAGAAGGATCAGCCGAGTGGTTCTTGTGGGAGAACAACTCCATTTGGCTCAATAACTTCACACACCATCAGGCTTCCAAGCAGCTCTCAAGGAAACTCAGTTTTCACACTCTATGCTTAGTGCCCTTTGAGTGCCTAAGACTGAAATGAAGCTTGGTGAGCATCCCACACAAACGAATGCTCCACATGCGGGTTTCACATGCCACCAACTCCACATTCACAGGCAACTTCAGCGCCACAGCCGTTTTCAGATAGCCCTCAATGCAAAGGCTCTAGACGCAAATATTGGTGTGAGAGCTAATTCAATCAAGGAAGTACTGCATGTTGGTGAAGGGCATATTGAAGAAGGATCAGCCGAGTGGTTCTTGTGGGAGAACAACTCCATTTGGCTCACTAACTTCACACACCATCAGGCTTCCAAGCAGCTCTCAAGGAAACTCAGTTTTCACACTCTATGCTTAGTGCCCTTTGAGTGCCTAAGACTGAAATGAAGCTTGGTGAGCATCCCACACAAACGAATGCTCCACATGCGGGTTTCACATGCCACCAACTCCACATTCACAGGCAACTTCAGCGCCACAGCCGTTTTCAGATTGGCCTCAATGCAAAGGCTCTAGACGCAAATATTGGTGTGAGAGCTAATTGAATCAAGGAAACACTGCATGTTGGTGAAGGGAATATTGAAGAAGGATCAGCCGAGTGGTTCTTGTGGGAGAACAACTCCATTTGGCTCACTAACTTCACACACCATCAGGTTTCCAAGCAGCTCTCAAGGAAACTCAGTTTTCACACTATATGCTTAGTGCCCTTTGAGTGCATTATCTAGGAATGAACTTGGTAGAGCATCCCACACAAACGAATGCTCCACATGCGGGTTTCACATGCCACCAACTCCACATTCTCAGGCAACTTCAGCGCCACAGCCATTTTCAGTTAGCCCTCAATGCAAAGGCTCTAGACGCGAATATTGTTGTGAGAGCTAATTCAATCAAGGAAACACTGCATGTTGGTGAAGGGCATATTGAAGAAGGACCAGCCGAGTGGTTCTTGTGGGAGAACAACTCCATTTGGCTCACTAACTTCACACACCATCAGGCTTCCAAGCAGCTCTCAAGGAAACTCAGTTTTCACACTCTATGCTTAGTGCCCTTTGAGTGCATTATCTAGGAATGAACCTGGTAGAGCATCCCACACAAACGAATGCTCCACATGCGGGTTATACATGCCACCAACTCCTCATTCACAGGCAACTTCAGCACCACAGCCGTTTTCAGATAGCCCTCAATGCAAAGGCTCTAGACGCAAATATTGGTGTGAGAGCTAATTCAATCAAGGAAGTACTGCATGTTGGTGAAGGGCATATTGAAGAAGGATCAGCCGAGTGGTTCTTGTGGGAGAACAACTCCATTTGGCTCACTAACTTCACACACCATCATGCTTCCAAGCAGCTCTCAAGGAAACTCAGTTTTCACACTCTATGCTTAGTGCCCTTTGAGTGCCTAGGACTGAAACGAAGGTTGTTGAGCATCCCACACAAACGAATGCTCCACATGCGGGTTTCACATGCCACCAACTCCACATTCACAGGCAACTTCAGCGCCACAGCCGTTTTCAGATAGCCCTCAATGCAAAGCCTCTAGACACAAATATTGGTGTGAGAACTAATTCAATCAATGAAACACTGCATGTTGGTGAAGGGCATATTGAAGAAGGATCAGCCGAGTGGTTCTTGTGGGAGAACAACTCCATTTGGCTCACTAACTTCACACACCATCAGGCTTCCAAGCAGCTCTCAAGGAAACTCAGTTTTCACACTCTATGCTTAGTGCCCTTTGAGTGCCTAGGACTGAAATGAAGCTTGGTGAGCATCCCACACAAACGAATGCTCCACATGCGGGTTTCAGATGCCACCAACTGCACATTCACAGGCAACTTCAGCGCCACAGCTGTTTTCAGATAGCCCTCAATGCAAAGGCTCTAGACGCAAATATTGGTGTGAGAGCTAATTGAATCAAGGAAACACTGCATGTTGGTGAAGGGCATATTGAAGAAGGATCAGCCGAGTGGTTCTTGTGGGAGAACAACTCCATTTGGCTCACTAACTTCACACACCATCAGGCTTCCAAGCAGCTCTCAAGAAAACTCAGTTTTCACACTCTATGCTTAGTGCCCTTTGAGTGCATTATCTAGGAATGAACCTGGTAGAGCATCCCACACAAACGAACACTCCACATGCGTGTTTCACATGCCACCAACTCGACATTCACAGGCAACTTCAGCGCCACAGCTGTTTTCAGATAGCCCTCATTGCAAAGGCTCTAGACGCAAATATTGGTGTGAGAGCTAATTCAATCAAGGAAACACTGCATGTTGGTGAAGGGCATATTGAAGAAGGATCAGCCGAGTGGTTCTTGTGGGAGAACAACTCCATTTGGCTCACTAACTTCACACACCATCAGGCTTCCAAGCAGCTCTCAAGGAAACTCAGTTTTCACACTCTATGCTTAGTGCCCTTTGAGTGCCTAGGACTGAATCGAAGGTTGTTGAGCATCCCACACAAACGAATTCTCCACATGCGGGTTTCACATGCCACCAACTCCACATTCACAGGCAACTTCAGCGCCACAGCCGTTTTCAGATAGCCCTCAATGCAAAGCCTCTAGACACAAATATTGGTGTGAGAACTAATTCAATCAAGGAAACACTGCATGTTGGTGAAGGGCATATTGAAGAAGGATCAGCCGAGTGGTTCTTGTAGGAGAACAACACCATTTGGCTCACTAACTTCACACACCATCAGGCTTCCAAGCAGCTCTCAAGGAAACTCAGTTTTCAAACTCTATGCTTAGTGCCCCTGAGTGCCTAGGACTGAAATTAAGCTTGGTGAGCATCCCACACAAACGAATGCTCCACATGCGGGTTTCACATGCCACCAACTCCACATTCACAGGCAACTTCAGCGACACAGCCGTTTTCAGATACCCCTCATTGCAAAGGCTCTAGACGCAAATATTGGTGTGAGAGCTAATTCAATCAAGGAAACACTGCATGTTGGTGAAGGGCATATTGAAGAAGGATCAGCCGAGTGGTTCTTGTGGGAGAACAACTCCATTTGGCTCACTAACTTCACACACCATCAGGTTTCCAAGCAGCTCTCAAGGAAACTCAGTTTTCACACTCTATGCTTAGTGCCCTTTGAGTGCATTATCTAGGAATGAACCTGGTAGAGCATCCCACACAAACGAATGCTCCACATGCGAGTTTCACATGCCACCAACTCCACATTCTCAGGCAACTTCAGCGCCACAGCCATTTTCAGATAGCCCTCAATGCAAAGGCTCTAGACGCGAATATTTTTGTGAGAGCTAATTCAATCAAGGAAACACTGCATGTTGGTGAAGGGCATATTGAAGAAGGATCAGCCGAGTGGTTCTTGTGGGAGAACAACTCCATTTGGCTCACTAACTTCACACACCATCAGGCTTCCAAGCAGCTCTCAAGGAAACTCAGTTTTCACACTCTATGCTTAGTGCACTTTGAGTGCATTATCTAGGAATGAACCTGGTAGAGCATCCCACACAAACGAATGCTCCATATGCGGGTTTCACATGCCACCAACTCCACATTCTCAGGCAACTTCAGCGCCACAGCCGTTTTCAGATAGCCCTCAATGCAAAGGATCTAGACGCAAATATTGGTGTGAGAGCTAATTCAATCAAGGAAACACTGCATGTTGGTGAAGTGCATATTGAAGAAGGATCAGCCGAGTGGTTCTTGTGGGAGAACAACTCCATTTGGCTCACTAACTTCACACACCATCAGGCTTCCAAGCAGCTCTCAAGGAAACTCAGTTTTCACACTCTATGCTTAGTGCCCTTTGAGTGCCTAAGACTGAAATGAAGCTTGGTGAGCATCCCACACAAACGAATGCTCCACATGCGGGTTTCACATGCCAGCAACTCCACATTCACAGGCAACATCAGCGCCACAGCCGTTTTCAGATAGCCCTCAATGCAAAGGCTCTAGACGCAAATATTGGTGTGAGAGCTAATTGAATCAAGGAAACACTGCATGTTGGTGAAGGGCATATTGAAGAAGGATCAGCCGAGTGGTTCTTGTGGTAGAACAACTCCATTTGGCTCACTAACTTCACACACTATCAGGCTTCCAAGCAGCTCTCAAGGAAACTCAGTTTTCACACTCTATGCTTAGTGCCCTTTGAGTGCATTATCTAGGAATGAACCTGGTAGAGCATCCCACACAAACAAACACTCCACATGCGTGTTTCACATGCCACCAACTCCACATTCACAGGCAACTTCAGCGCCACAGCTGTTTTCAGATAGCCCTCATTGCAAAGGCTCTAGAGGCACAATATTGGTGTGAGAGCTAATTCAATCAAGGAAGTGCTGCATGTTGGTGAAGGGCATACTGAAGAAGGATCAGCCGAGTGGTTCTTGTGGGAGAACAACTCCATTTGGCTCACTAACTTCACACACCATCAGGCTTCCAAGCAGCTCTCAAGGAAACTCAGTTTTCACACTCTATGCTTAGTGCCCTTTGAGTGCCTAGGACTGAAACGAAGGTTGTTGAGCATCCCACACAAACGAATGCTCCACATGCAGGTTTCACATGCCACCAACTCCACATTCACAGGCAACTTCAGCGCCACAGCCGTTTTCAGATAGCCCTCAATGCAAAGCATTTGACACAAATATTGGTGTGAGAACTAATTCAATCAAGGAAACACTGCATGTTGGTGAAGGGCATATTGAAGAAGGATCAGTCGAGTGGTTCTTGTGGGAGAACAACTCCATTTGGCTCACTAACTTCACACACCATCAGGCTTCCAAGCAGCTCTCAAGGAAACTCAGTTTTCACACTATATGCTTAGTGCCCTTTGAGTGCATTATCTAGGAATGAACTTGGTAGAGCATCCCACACAAACGAATGCTCCACATGCGGGTTTCACATGCCACCAACTCCACATTCACAGGCAACTTCAGCGCCACAGCCGTTTTCAGATAGCACTCAATGAAAAGGCTCTAGACGCAAATATTGGTGTGAGAACTAATTCAATCAAGGAAGTACTGCATGTTGGTGAAGGGCATATTGAAGAAGGATCAGCCGAGTGGTTCTTGTGGGAGAACAACTCCATTTGGCTCACTAACTTCACACACCATCAGGCTTCCAAGCAGCTCTCAAGGAAACTCAGTTTTCACACTCTATGCTTAGTGTCCTTTGAGTGCCTAGGACTGAAATGAAGCTTGGTGAGCATCCCACACAAACGAATGCTCCACATGCGGGTTTCACATGCCACCAACTCCACATTCACAGGCAACTTCAGTGCCACAGCTGTTTTCAGATAGCCCTCAATGCAAAGGCTCTAGACACAAATATTGGTGTGAGAGCTAATTCAATCAAGGAAACACTGCATGTTGGTGAAGGGCATATTGAAGAAGGATCAGCCGAGTGGTTCTTGTGGGAGAACAACTCCATTTGGCTCACTAACTTCACACACCATCAGGCTTCCAAGCAGTTCTCAAGGAAACTCAGTTTTCACACTCTATGCTTAGTGCCCTTTGAGTGCCTAGGACTGAAATGAAGGTTGTTGAGCATCCCACACAAACGAATGCTCCACATGCGGGTTTCACATGCCACCAACTCCACATTCTCAGGCAACTTCAGCGCCACAGCGGTTTTCAGATAGCCCTCAATGCAAAGGATCTAGACGCAAATATTGGTGTGAGAGCTAATTCAATCAAGGAAACACTGCATGTTGGTGAAGGGCATTTTGAAGAAGGATCAGCCGAGTGGTTCTTGTGGGAGAACAACTCCATTTGGCTCACTAACTTCACACACCATCAGGCTTCCAAGCAGCTCTCAAGGAAACTCAGTTTTCACACTCTATGCTTAGTGCCCTTTGAGTGCCTAAGACTGAAATGAAGCTTGGTGAGCATCCCACACAAACGAATGCTCCACATGCGGGTTTCACATGCCACCAACTCCACATTCACAGGCAACATCAGCGCCACAGCCGTTTTCAGATATCCCTCAATGCAAAGGCTCTAGACGCAAATATTGGTGTGAGAGCTAATTGAATCAAGGAAACACTGCATGTTGGTGAAGGGCATATTGAAGAAGGATCAGCCGAGTGGTTCTTGTGGGAGAACAACTCCATTTGGCTCACTAACTTCACACACCATCAGGCTTCCAAGCAGCTCTCAAGGAAACTCAGTTTTCACACTCTATGCTTAGTGCCCTTTGAGTGCCTAGGACTGAAACGAAGGTTGTTGAGCATCCCACACAAACGAATGCTCCACATGCAGGTTTCACATGCCACCAACTCCACATTCACAGGCAACTTCAGCGCCACAGCCGTTTTCAGATAGCCCTCAATGCAAAGCATTTGACACAAATATTGGTGTGAGAACTAATTCAATCAAGGAAACACTGCATGTTGGTGAAGGGCATATTGAAGAAGGATCAGCCGAGTGGTTCTTGTGGGAGAACAACTCCATTTGGCTCACTAACTTCACACACCATCAGGCTTCCAAGCAGCTCTCAAGGAAACTCAGTTTTCACACTATATGCTTAGTGCCCTTTGAGTGCATTATCTAGGAATGAACTTGGTAGAGCATCCCACACAAACGAATGCTCCACATGCGGGTTTCACATGCCACCAACTCCACATTCACAGGCAACTTCAGCGCCACAGCCGTTTTCAGATAGCACTCAATGAAAAGGCTCTAGACGCAAATATTGGTGTGAGAACTAATTCAATCAAGGAAGTACTGCATGTTGGTGAAGGGCATATTGAAGAAGGATCAGCCGAGTGGTTCTTGTGGGAGAACAACTCCATTTGGCTCACTAACTTCACACACCATCAGGCTTCCAAGCAGCTCTCAAGGAAACTCAGTTTTCACACTCTATGCTTAGTGTCCTTTGAGTGCCTAGGACTGAAATGAAGCTTGGTGAGCATCCCACACAAACGAATGCTCCACATGCGGGTTTCACATGCCACCAACTCCACATTCACAGGCAACTTCAGTGCCACAGCTGTTTTCAGATAGCCCTCAATGCAAAGGCTCTAGACACAAATATTGGTGTGAGAGCTAATTCAATCAAGGAAACACTGCATGTTGGTGAAGGGCATATTGAAGAAGGATCAGCCGAGTGGTTCTTGTGGGAGAACAACTCCATTTGGCTCACTAACTTCACACACCATCAGGCTTCCAAGCAGTTCTCAAGGAAACTCAGTTTTCACACTCTATGCTTAGTGCCCTTTGAGTGCCTAGGACTGAAATGAAGGTTGTTGAGCATCCCACACAAACGAATGCTCCACATGCGGGTTTCACATGCCACCAACTCCACATTCTCAGGCAACTTCAGCGCCACAGCGGTTTTCAGATAGCCCTCAATGCAAAGGATCTAGACGCAAATATTGGTGTGAGAGCTAATTCAATCAAGGAAACACTGCATGTTGGTGAAGGGCATTTTGAAGAAGGATCAGCCGAGTGGTTCTTGTGGGAGAACAACTCCATTTGGCTCACTAACTTCACACACCATCAGGCTTCCAAGCAGCTCTCAAGGAAACTCAGTTTTCACACTCTATGCTTAGTGCCCTTTGAGTGCCTAAGACTGAAATGAAGCTTGGTGAGCATCCCACACAAACGAATGCTCCACATGCGGGTTTCACATGCCACCAACTCCACATTCACAGGCAACATCAGCGCCACAGCCGTTTTCAGATATCCCTCAATGCAAAGGCTCTAGACGCAAATATTGGTGTGAGAGCTAATTGAATCAAGGAAACACTGCATGTTGGTGAAGGGCATATTGAAGAAGGATCAGCCGAGTGGTTCTTGTGGGAGAACAACTCCATTTGGCTCACTAACTTCACACACCATCAGGCTTCCAAGCAGCTCTCAAGGAAACTCAGTTTTCACACTCTATGCTTAGTGCCCTTTGAGTGCATTATCTAGGAATGAACCTGGTAGAGCATCCCACACAAACGAATGCTCCACATGCGTGTTTCACATGCCACCAACTCCACATTCACAGGCAACTTCAGCGCCACAGCTGTTTTCAGATAGCCCTCATTGCAAAGGCTCTAGACGCAAATATTGGTGTGAGAGCTAATTCAATCAAGGAAGTACTGCATGTTGGTGAAGGGCATATTGAAGAAGGATCAGCCGAGTGGTTCTTGTGGGAGAACAACTCCATTTGGCTCACTAACTTCACACACCATCAGGCTTCCAAGCAGCTCTCAAGGAAACTCAGTTTTCACACTCTATGCTTAGTGCCCTTTGAGTGCATTATCTAGGAATGAACTTGGTAGAGCATCCCACACAAACGAATGCTCCACATGCGGGTTTCACATGCCACCAACTCCACATTCTCAGGCAACTTCAGCGCCACAGCCATTTTCAGATAGCCCTCAATGCAAAGGCTCTAGACGCGAATATTGTTGTGAGAGCTAATTCAATCAAGGAAACACTGCATGTTGGTGAAGGGCATATTGAAGAAGGATCAGCCGAGTGGTTCTTGTGGGAGAACAACTCCATTTGGCTCACTAACTTCACACACCATCAGGCTTCCAAGCAGCTCTCAAGGAAACTCAGTTTTCACACTCTATGCTTAGTGCCCTTTGAGTGCATTATCTAGGAATGAACCTGGTAGAGCATCCCACACAAACGAATGCTCCACATGCGGGTTTCACATGCCAGCAACTCCACATTCTCAGGCAACTTCAGCGCCACAGCCGTTTTCAGATAGCCCTCAATGCAAAGGCTCTAGACGCAAATATTGGTGTGAGAGCTAATTCAATCAAGGAAGTACTGCATGTTGGTGAAGGGCATATTGAAGAAGGATCAGCCGAGTGGTTTTCTGGGAGAACAACTCCATTTGGCTCACTAACTTCACACACCATCAGGCTTCCAAGCAGCTCTCAAGGAAACTCAGTTTTCACACTCTATGCTTAGTGTCCTTTGAGTGCCTAGGACTGAAATGAAGCTTGGTGAGCATCCCACACAAACGAATGCTCCACATGCGGGTTTCAGATGCCACCAACTCCACATTCACAGGCAACTTCAGCGCCACAGCTGTTTTCAGATAGCCCTCAATGCAAAGGCTCTAGACGCAAATATTGGTGTGAGAGCTAATTCAATCAAGGAAACACTGCATGTTGGTGAAGGGCATATTGAAGAAGGATCAGCCGAGTGGTTCTTGTGGGAGAACAACTCCATTTGGCTCACTAACTTCACACACCATCAGGCTTCCAAGCAGCTCTCAAGGAAACTCAGTTTTCACACTCTATGCTTAGTGCCCTTTGAGTGCATTATCTAGGAATGAACCTGGTAGAGCATCCCACACAAACGAACACTCCACATGCGTGTTTCACATGCCACCAACTCCACATTCTCAGGCAACTTCAGCGCCACAGCCATTTTCAGATAGCCCTCATTGCAAAGGCTCTAGACGCAAATATCGGTGTGAGAGCTAATTCAATCAAGGAAGTACTGCATGTTGGTCAAGGGCTTATTGAAGAAGGATCAGCCGAGTGGTTCTTGTGGGAGAACAACTCCATTTGGCTCACTAACTTCACACACCATCAGGCTTCCAAGCAGCTCTCAAGGAAACTCAGTTTTCACACTCTATGCTTAGTGCCCTTTGAGTGCCTAGGACTGAAATGAAGGTTGTTGAGCATCCCACACAAACGAATGCTCCACATGCGGGTTTCACATGCCACCAACTCCACATTCACAGGCAACATCAGCGCCACAGCCGTTTTCAGATATCCCTCAATGCAAAGGCTCTAGACGCAAATATTGGTGTGAGAGCTAATTCAATCAAGGAAACACTGCATGTTGGTGAAAGGCATATTGAAGAAGGATCAGCCGAGTGGTTCTTGTGGGAGAACAACTCCATTTGGCTCACTAACTTCACACACCATCAGGCTTCCAAGCAGCTCTCAAGGAAACTCAGTTTTCACACTCTATGCTTAGTCCCCTTTGAGTGCATTATCTAGGAATGAACCTGGTAGAGCATCCCACACAAACGAATGCTCCACATGCGGGTTTCACATGCCACCAACTCCACATTCACAGGCAACTTCAGCGCCACAGCCGTTTTCAGATAGCCCTCAATGCAAAGACTCTACACGCAAATATTGGTGTGAGAGCTAATTCAATCAAGGAAGTACTGCATGTTGGTGAAGGGCATATTGAAGAAGGATCAGCCGAGTGGTTCTCGTGGGAGAGCAACTCCATTTGGCTCACTAACTTCACACACCATCAGGCTTCCAAGCAGCTCTCAAGGAAACTCAGTTTTCACACTCTATGCTTAGTGCACTTTGAGTGCATTATCTAGGAATGAACCTGGTAGAGCATCCCACACAAACGAATGCTCCACATGCGGGTTTCACATGCCACCAACTCCACATTCACAGGCAACTTCAGCGCCACAGCCGTTTTCAGATAGCCCTCAATGCAAAGCATTTGACACAAATATTGGTGTGAGAACTAATTCAATCAAGGAAACACTGCATGTTGGTGAAGGGCATATTGAAGAAGGATCAGCCGAGTGGTTCTTGTGGGAGAACAACTCCATTTGGCTCACTAACTTCACACACCATCAGGCTTCCAAGCAGCTCTCAAGGAAACTCAGTTTTCACACTATATGCTTAGTGCCCTTTGAGTGCATTATCTAGGAATGAACTTGGTAGAGCATCCCACACAAACGAATGCTCCACATGCGGGTTTCACATGCCACCAACTCCACATTCACAGGCAACTTCAGCGCCACAGCCGTTTTCAGATAGCACTCAATGAAAAGGCTCTAGACGCAAATATTGGTGTGAGAACTAATTCAATCAAGGAAGTACTGCATGTTGGTGAAGGGCATATTGAAGAAGGATCAGCCGAGTGGTTCTTGTGGGAGAACAACTCCATTTGGCTCACTAACTTCACACACCATCAGGCTTCCAAGCAGCTCTCAAGGAAACTCAGTTTTCACACTCTATGCTTAGTGTCCTTTGAGTGCCTAGGACTGAAATGAAGCTTGGTGAGCATCCCACACAAACGAATGCTCCACATGCGGGTTTCACATGCCACCAACTCCACATTCACAGGCAACTTCAGTGCCACAGCTGTTTTCAGATAGCCCTCAATGCAAAGGCTCTAGACACAAATATTGGTGTGAGAGCTAATTCAATCAAGGAAACACTGCATGTTGGTGAAGGGCATATTGAAGAAGGATCAGCCGAGTGGTTCTTGTGGGAGAACAACTCCATTTGGCTCACTAACTTCACACACCATCAGGCTTCCAAGCAGTTCTCAAGGAAACTCAGTTTTCACACTCTATGCTTAGTGCCCTTTGAGTGCCTAGGACTGAAATGAAGGTTGTTGAGCATCCCACACAAACGAATGCTCCACATGCGGGTTTCACATGCCACCAACTCCACATTCTCAGGCAACTTCAGCGCCACAGCGGTTTTCAGATAGCCCTCAATGCAAAGGATCTAGACGCAAATATTGGTGTGAGAGCTAATTCAATCAAGGAAACACTGCATGTTGGTGAAGGGCATTTTGAAGAAGGATCAGCCGAGTGGTTCTTGTGGGAGAACAACTCCATTTGGCTCACTAACTTCACACACCATCAGGCTTCCAAGCAGCTCTCAAGGAAACTCAGTTTTCACACTCTATGCTTAGTGCCCTTTGAGTGCCTAAGACTGAAATGAAGCTTGGTGAGCATCCCACACAAACGAATGCTCCACATGCGGGTTTCACATGCCACCAACTCCACATTCACAGGCAACATCAGCGCCACAGCCGTTTTCAGATATCCCTCAATGCAAAGGCTCTAGACGCAAATATTGGTGTGAGAGCTAATTGAATCAAGGAAACACTGCATGTTGGTGAAGGGCATATTGAAGAAGGATCAGCCGAGTGGTTCTTGTGGGAGAACAACTCCATTTGGCTCACTAACTTCACACACCATCAGGCTTCCAAGCAGCTCTCAAGGAAACTCAGTTTTCACACTCTATGCTTAGTGCCCTTTGAGTGCATTATCTAGGAATGAACCTGGTAGAGCATCCCACACAAACGAATGCTCCACATGCGTGTTTCACATGCCACCAACTCCACATTCACAGGCAACTTCAGCGCCACAGCTGTTTTCAGATAGCCCTCATTGCAAAGGCTCTAGACGCAAATATTGGTGTGAGAGCTAATTCAATCAAGGAAGTACTGCATGTTGGTGAAGGGCATATTGAAGAAGGATCAGCCGAGTGGTTCTTGTGGGAGAACAACTCCATTTGGCTCACTAACTTCACACACCATCAGGCTTCCAAGCAGCTCTCAAGGAAACTCAGTTTTCACACTCTATGCTTAGTGCCCTTTGAGTGCATTATCTAGGAATGAACTTGGTAGAGCATCCCACACAAACGAATGCTCCACATGCGGGTTTCACATGCCACCAACTCCACATTCTCAGGCAACTTCAGCGCCACAGCCATTTTCAGATAGCCCTCAATGCAAAGGCTCTAGACGCGAATATTGTTGTGAGAGCTAATTCAATCAAGGAAACACTGCATGTTGGTGAAGGGCATATTGAAGAAGGATCAGCCGAGTGGTTCTTGTGGGAGAACAACTCCATTTGGCTCACTAACTTCACACACCATCAGGCTTCCAAGCAGCTCTCAAGGAAACTCAGTTTTCACACTCTATGCTTAGTGCCCTTTGAGTGCATTATCTAGGAATGAACCTGGTAGAGCATCCCACACAAACGAATGCTCCACATGCGGGTTTCACATGCCAGCAACTCCACATTCTCAGGCAACTTCAGCGCCACAGCCGTTTTCAGATAGCCCTCAATGCAAAGGCTCTAGACGCAAATATTGGTGTGAGAGCTAATTCAATCAAGGAAGTACTGCATGTTGGTGAAGGGCATATTGAAGAAGGATCAGCCGAGTGGTTTTCTGGGAGAACAACTCCATTTGGCTCACTAACTTCACACACCATCAGGCTTCCAAGCAGCTCTCAAGGAAACTCAGTTTTCACACTCTATGCTTAGTGTCCTTTGAGTGCCTAGGACTGAAATGAAGCTTGGTGAGCATCCCACACAAACGAATGCTCCACATGCGGGTTTCAGATGCCACCAACTCCACATTCACAGGCAACTTCAGCGCCACAGCTGTTTTCAGATAGCCCTCAATGCAAAGGCTCTAGACGCAAATATTGGTGTGAGAGCTAATTCAATCAAGGAAACACTGCATGTTGGTGAAGGGCATATTGAAGAAGGATCAGCCGAGTGGTTCTTGTGGGAGAACAACTCCATTTGGCTCACTAACTTCACACACCATCAGGCTTCCAAGCAGCTCTCAAGGAAACTCAGTTTTCACACTCTATGCTTAGTGCCCTTTGAGTGCATTATCTAGGAATGAACCTGGTAGAGCATCCCACACAAACGAACACTCCACATGCGTGTTTCACATGCCACCAACTCCACATTCTCAGGCAACTTCAGCGCCACAGCCATTTTCAGATAGCCCTCATTGCAAAGGCTCTAGACGCAAATATCGGTGTGAGAGCTAATTCAATCAAGGAAGTACTGCATGTTGGTCAAGGGCTTATTGAAGAAGGATCAGCCGAGTGGTTCTTGTGGGAGAACAACTCCATTTGGCTCACTAACTTCACACACCATCAGGCTTCCAAGCAGCTCTCAAGGAAACTCAGTTTTCACACTCTATGCTTAGTGCCCTTTGAGTGCCTAGGACTGAAATGAAGGTTGTTGAGCATCCCACACAAACGAATGCTCCACATGCGGGTTTCACATGCCACCAACTCCACATTCACAGGCAACATCAGCGCCACAGCCGTTTTCAGATATCCCTCAATGCAAAGGCTCTAGACGCAAATATTGGTGTGAGAGCTAATTCAATCAAGGAAACACTGCATGTTGGTGAAAGGCATATTGAAGAAGGATCAGCCGAGTGGTTCTTGTGGGAGAACAACTCCATTTGGCTCACTAACTTCACACACCATCAGGCTTCCAAGCAGCTCTCAAGGAAACTCAGTTTTCACACTCTATGCTTAGTCCCCTTTGAGTGCATTATCTAGGAATGAACCTGGTAGAGCATCCCACAGAAACGAATGCTCCACATGCGGGTTTCACATGCCACCAACTCCACATTCACAGGCAACTTCAGCGCCACAGCCGTTTTCAGATAGCCCTCAATGCAAAGACTCTACACGCAAATATTGGTGTGAGAGCTAATTCAATCAAGGAAGTACTGCATGTTGGTGAAGGGCATATTGAAGAAGGATCAGCCGAGTGGTTCTCGTGGGAGAGCAACTCCATTTGGCTCACTAACTTCACACACCATCAGGCTTCCAAGCAGCTCTCAAGGAAACTCAGTTTTCACACTCTATGCTTAGTGCACTTTGAGTGCATTATCTAGGAATGAACCTGGTAGAGCATCCCACACAAACGAATGCTCCACATGCGGGTTTCACATGCCACCAACTCCACATTCACAGGCAACTTCAGCGCCACAGCCGTTTTCAGATAGCCCTCAATGCAAAGGCTCTAGAAGCAAATATCGGTGTGAGAGCTAATTCAATCAAGGAAACACTGCATGTTGGTGAAGGGCATATTGAAGAAGGATCAGCCGAGTGGTTCTTGTGGGAGAACAACTCCATTTGGCTCACTAACTTCACACACCATCAGGCTTCCAAGCAGCTCTCAAGGAAACTCAGTTTTCACACTCTATGCTTAGTGCCCTTTGAGTGCCTAGGACTGAAATGAAGCTTGGTGAGCATCCCACAGAAACGAATGCTCCACATGCTGGTTTCACATGCCACCAACTCCACATTCACAGGCAACATCAGCGCCACAGCCGTTTTCAGATAGCCCTCAATGCAAAGGCTCTAGACGCAAATATTGGTGTGAGAGCTAATTCAATCAAGGAGACACTTCATGTTGGTGAAGGGCATATTGAAGAAGGATCAGCCGAGTGGTTCTTGTGGGAGAACAACTCCATTTGGCTCACTAACTTCACACACCATCAGGCTTCCACGCAGCTCTCAAGGAAACTCAGTTTTCACACTCTATGCTTAGTGCCCTTTGAGTGCATTATCTAGGAATGAACCTGGTAGAGCATCCCACACAAACGAATGCTCCACATGCGTGTTTCATATGCCACCAACTCCACATTCACAGGCAACTTCAGCGCCACAGCCGTTTTCAGATAGCCCTCAATGCAAAGGCTCTAGACGCAAATATTGATGTGAGAGCTAACACAATCAAGGAAATACTCTATGTTGGTGAAGGGCATATTGAAGAAGGATCAGCCGAGTGGTTCTTGTGGGAGAACAACTCCATTTGGCTCACTAACTTCACACACCATCAGGCTTCCAAGCAGCTCTCAAGGAAACTCAGTTTTCTTTTTTTTTTATTTATTTATTTATTTTTTTAAATTTTATTTTAAATTCATTAATTACATTGTATTATGTGACACAGTTTCATAGGTACTGGGATTCTCCCCACCCCTCCCCAAACCCTCCCACCATGGTGGATTCCTCCACCTTGTTGCATAACCACAGTTCAAGTTCAATTGAGATTCCCCCATTGCAAGCATATACCAAACATAGAGTCCAGCATCTTATTGTCTAGTCAAGTTCAACGGCTTCTTATGTATAACCCTCTCTGGTCTGAAGACCGAGCAAGCAGAGTATCATCCCGATCAATCAAAAGCTCCAACATACCATCAGCAAAAATTTACATCATTATGGAATTAATTGACATAGTAATGAGTAACCAATATGGTAAAAGTAAATGCGATTTCTTATCCACCTTCTGTGACCACCTCATTGACATTTCAATTTTGGTTTATACACAACATACAACATTCATAACATAACTTGTTATACATAACATCATATCAAATTAAGGCAAACATGTGGTATTTAACCTTTTGTGATTGGCTCATTTCCCTTAGCATTATGGTTTCCAGTTTGGCCCATTTGGCCACAAAGAACTGCATTTTGTTTTTTTTTAATAGCTGAGTAGTATTCCATGGAGTAGATGAACCATAGCTTTCTTATCCAATCCTCTGTTGATGGGCATTTTGGCTGCTTCCATGTTTTTGCAATTACTGATTGTGCTGCTATGAACATAGGAGTGCATGTTGGTTTCTCATAAAACAAGTGTTCTGGATATATTCCTAGGAGTGCTATTGCTGGGTCATACGGTATGTTGTATTTGAGTTGTTTGAATGTTCTCCATACTGATTTCCATAGAGGCTGTACCAGCCTGCAGCCCCACCAGCAGTGGAGTAGGGTTCCCTTTTCCCCGCAACCTCGCCAACAAGTGTTGTTGGTGCTTTTATTCATGTGGGCCAGTCTTACTGGCGTTAGGTGGTACCTCATTGATGTTTTAATTTGGATTTCCCTTATTGCCAGGGAACTTGAGCATTTTTTCATATGTTTATTTGCCATTTGGGTTTGTTCCTTTGTGAAGTGTTTGCCCATTTCCCGTGCCCATTTCTTGAGTGGCTTGTTTGTTTTGACATTTTGGTTGTTTTGTAGCTCTTTGTATATTCTGGAGATCAGCCCTCTATCACCTAAGTCGTGTGCGAAGATCTTCTCCCATTCTGTGGGTTGCCTTTTTACTTTGTTGATTGTTTCTCTAGCTGTACAGAAGCTTCTTAGTTTGATGAGGTCCCACTTGTTTATTTTGGTCTTGATTTCTACTGCATTTGGAGTCTTTTTTAGGAAGTGAGGGCCTACCCCTAAGTGTTCCAGTGTGTTTCCAACATTTTCTTCCAAAAGTTTGAAGGTTTCTGGATGTAGGTTTAAATCTTTTATCCATTTGGATTTGATCTTAGTATATGGTGAGAGATGTGGGTCTATCTTTTTGTTTCTGCAGGCTATCAACCAGTTGTCCCAACAGCATTTATTGAACAGACCTTCCATTTGCCTGGGTTGTCGTTCGTCTTTTTGTCAAAGATTATTTGGCTGTATTTGTGTGGGTTCCCATCTGGTGTTTCTATTCTGCTCCATTGATCTTCTTCTCTATTTTTTTGCCAGTACCAGGCTGGTTTGATAACCACTGCCCTATAGTATGTCCAGAGGTCTGGGACTGTGATTCCCCCTGCTAACTTCCTGTTCTTGAGAATGGTTCTAGCTATTCGTGGTTTTTTGTGTTTCCAGATGAACCTTTGGATCATTGTTTCCAGATCTGTGAAGAATGTTTTGGGCAATTTGATTGGGATTGCGTTGAATGTATATATTGCCTTTGGCAGTATAGACATTTTAATGATATTGATTTTACCTATCCAGGAGCATGGGATGTTACTCCATCTTTTGAGGTCTTGTTCAATTTCTTTTTTAAGTAGTTTGTAGTTTTCCTCAAATAGGTCTCCAACATTTTTGGTTAGGTTAATTCCCAGATACTTCATGCTTTCCTTTGTTACTTTGAATGGTATCTTGCTGGTTAGATCTTTTTCCAACTTGGGGCTGTTAGCATACACTATGGCTGTTGATTTTTGTTCATTAATTTTGTACCCTGCCACTCTACCGAACTCTCGTATAAGTTCTAGTAGTCTCTGTGTTGAGCCTTTTGGCTCTTCCATATAAAGAATCATGTCATCTGCATATAGTGAAAGCTTGACTTCTTCATTTCCCATTTGGATTCCTTTGATTTATTTTTCTTGTCTTATGGCCTCAGCGAGTACCTCTAGAACTATGTTGAATAGCAGCGGAGAAAGCGGACATCCCTGTCTTGTTCCAGATATCAGTGGGAAGGGTTCCAGTTTTTCTCCATTCCGTATGATGCTGGCATTGGGTTTTGCATATATTGCTTTGATTATGTTGTGGATTTTTCCATCTATGCCTACCTTGGTTAGGGTCTTTAGCAGGAAGTTGTGCTGGATTTTGTCGAAAGCTTTTTCTGCATCTATTGATACTATCATGTGATTCTTGTTTTTCAGTTTTTGGATGTGGTGTATCACATTTATGGATTTCCGAATGTTGAACCATCCCTGCATTCCAGGGATGAATCCTACTTGATCTGGATGAATGATCTGTCTGATGTGTTTTTGAATTCTGTTGGCTAGGATTTTGTTGAGAATCTTAGCATCAATGTTCATCAAAGAGATAGGTCTGTAGTTTTCCTTCTCTGTAGGATCTCTGCCTGGTTTTGGGATTAAGGTAATGTTGGCTTCATAGAATGAGTTTGGAAGGGTTGCTTCCTTTTCTATTGTTTTGAAGAGTTTGTAGAGGATTGGGGTTAGTTCTGTTCGGAATGTTTTGTAGAATTCTGGAGTGAAGCCGTCTGGGCCTGGGCTTTTCTTTGTTGGGAGGTCTTTAATCACTGATTCAATCTCTGCTTCAGTTATGGGTTTGTTCAGGTTGATTGTTGCCTCTGGGCTAAGTTTTGGCAGGTTGTGTGAGTCTAAGAACTTTTCCATTTCTTGGTGATCTTCTGATTTGTTGGAGTACAGAGCTTTGTAGTAATTTCTGATTATGTTCTTAATGGTTGTAATGTCTGTTGTTATGTTGCCTTTTTCATCTTTGATGCTGTTAATTCTTGCTTTCTCTTGTTTTTTCTTTGTCAGTCGGGCCAGCGGGGTGTCTATTTTGTTTATCTTTTCAAAAAACCAGCTTTTTGATTCGTTGATTTTGTGTATGGTTTTTTTTATTTCTATCTGGTTGATTTCCTCCCTTGTTTTGATGATTTCTTGTTTCCTGTTGTGTGTGGGGCTCATCTGCTGCTGCTTTTCCAGTTCCTGGAGGTGTGTGCTTAGTTCCTGTATTTGGCGCCTCTCTTGGGCCTTGACATGAGCTCCAATTGCGATGAGTTTACCCCGTAGCACTGCTTTGGCAGTGTCCCACAAGTTTTGGAATGTTGTATCAGAGTTTTCATTGGTTTCCATAAATTTTTTGATCTCATCTTTAATTTCTTCCCTGACCCATTGTTCGTTTAATAGCATATTGTTCAACCTCCAAGAGTTTCTGTATTTCCTTGGGCATTTTGAGTTGCTGATTTCCAGTTTCATTCCGTGGTGGTCTGAGAGGGTACATGGTATGATTCCTATCTTTTTGAAGTTATTTAGATTTGCTTTGTGTCCTATCATGTGGTCGATCCTGGAGAAGGTGCCATGCACTGCTGAAAAAAATGTATAATCTGTGGTCTTAGGATAAAAAATTCTATAAATGTCTACCAAGTCCAGTTGTTCTAATGTTTGTACGAGCTCTGTTGTTTCTTTGTTGAGTTTTTGTTTTGTTGATCTGTCTATAGTTGTTAGCGGGGTGTTAAGATCTCCCACTATTATTGTGTGTGTATCTATGTCTCCCCTTAAGTCTGTAAGTAGTTGCTTCACGAAGCTAGGCGCATTGGAATTAGGTGCATATATGTTCACGATTGTAATAACTTCTTGATGGATCAGTCCCTTCACCAATATATAATGTCCTTCTCTGTCCTTTTTGATGTCTGTCAGCTTGAAGTCTAGGTCATCTGAGATTAGAACACCTACGCCAGCCTTTTTTTCTCGTCCATTGGCATGAAATGTCTTTTTCCATCCTTTCACTTTAAATTTCTTACAGGATTTTCTGGTTAGATGTGTCTCTTGTAGGCAACATATAGTTGGGTGCTGTTTGATGATCCATTCCGTTAATCTATGCCTTTTGATTGGTGAGTTTAAGCCATTTGTGTTTAGAGATAATATTGAGAGGAATTGGTTTTGGGCTGCCATGAGTGTAAGTGTGCAAGTGTGTATTTGCGACTATTAGAGTTTTTGATTGGTTGACTTTTCTTGTATGGATTTTAGTGGGGAGGTCTTCCCATTTGCCATCTTTGATTTTGGTTTGTATTTTTTCTTTCTGGGTTTAGCACCTTCCTGAGGAGATTTTCCAGAGCTGGTTTCGTGTTGATGTATTCTTCGAGTTTCTCTTTACTGTTGAAGTATTTGATTTCATTCTCAAATATAAATGAGAGCTTTGCTGGGTACATTATTCTTGGTTGGCAGTTGTTTTGTTTCAGGATTTGATAGGTTTTACCCCATTCTCTCCTTGCTTGGAGCGTTTCTTCTGATAGGTCAGCTGTGATCCTGATTTCCCTTCCCCTGAAAGTAATCTTATCCTTTTTTCTTACTTGTCTTAGAATGGTTTCCTTGTATTCACTTGAAGGTAGCTTGAGGACCACATGTCTGGGAGACGATTTGTTTGGGTCGTATCTACTGGGGGTTCTTTGTCCTTCCTGGATTTGTGCTAGATTTATATTTCCAGTATTCTGGAAGTTCTCCTGTATTATCTCATTGAGCACTCGTTGCAAGCCTGTCTCCTTTTCCACTCCTTCGGGAAGGCCTATTATTCTAATATTTGATTTTTTGAGGTTGTCTTTCATTTCCTGTATGGACCTATTGGCTTTCTCTAGATTTGTCTCCAACTGTTTGATGAGCTGCTGCCTTTCATTCTGATTGTCTTCCAATTCTGATATTCTGTCTTCTGCTGTGTTCATTCTGTTGGTTAGGCTTTCAATTTTGTTCTCTATATCAAGGATTCCCTTTTTGACTTGATTTATTTCTGCAGTGATATGGTTTTCGAATGCCTTAGACTCTTCCCAGCGATTTTCACTCTCTCTGACGAATTTCATCATTAGCTTCTTAAAGTCCTTATCTGATAGTTCCTCTATGTCTTCATCTTGCATCTCAGATATTGGGATTAGTTTTTGGTTGTATTGGGAGGGAGTGCTTGATCTTTCCTCTGGGTCATTGCTTTTTCTGATACTTCTCCTCATTGTGTTTTTACTTCTTGTTGTTTTGAGATTTTAGCGGTGATTCAGCTGAGCCGGCTCTGGTTTGGGGTCTCTGGCTGAGCCCAGCAGGGCTTACTGCCTGAGTCACCAGATGCTTTCAGGGTCTGTAGATCACAGCCCCGAGTTGGGTCAGGAGGCTTTGTGGGCCAGCCCTAGTGCCAGGCCCCTTCCCCTGTGGCTCCCTCTCAAAGGCAGTGCCCTACAGATTCACTCTGCCGAGCCGCGCCTGGGCTTTGGGTCACAAGGCTAATACAGCGGGGGTCTCTGCCTCAGTGCTGAGCCGAGACTCTCCTTCAGGGCTTGAGGTTAGCACAGCAAGGGCTCCTGCTGCTCGGAGCCTAAAATCCCCAACCCCGGCCTGTGCTGGGTTGGAAATCTCCTCGGCCCCAGTGCCAAACTCGGAAGCGCTGCTCCACTGAGGGCTGCAACACCTCAGGCAGGTCTTTCCGAGTGGGCTCCTGCTGGGAAAACCTGTCCGGCCAGTTCAGCTGAGCCCGCTCCGGTCTGGCCTCTCTAGCTGAGCCCAGCTGGGGACTCCGCCCTGAAGAAGCCACTTCCTCAGCTGCACTCTCTCAAGGATGGAAGCGGATCTCTGAGAGGCACAGAGCCCTTTAGGTGAGACGTGCCCCCACTAGTCTGCTCCTCTGCCCAGGACGTGAGGCCCTGTCGAGCGTTGCCCAGCCTCTGGGGCTCAGGGCGAGTCCAGCAACAGGATCCACTGACTCTCCCGCAGCCAGTCCACAGCTCGGAGCCGATACATGGATCTCTGAGCCCCAGTCCCACAGCGCTGCTCCTGTTCCCTCTGCACTCTCCCAGAGCCGCTGAGCAGCAGGTAGGCAAGCCTCTGGGAAATCTCCCCAGCTTTTCCTCCACTTCTGCAGGGATAATGCACCCAATGATCAGTCCAGTAGCCTCCTCTGGGGGCTCCTGCCTTCCAGGGGACTGGTGCCCCTGTCGGTGTGGGCGCCTATCCTTCCAGCCGCCTCTGTTTTCCCTGGGGCGGTTGAGCCTCTGCCGCCTTCCCCCTGTCTGGGATCGTGACTCACCAGGTTTCTCGCGGCGTGCTGTATTTTCTTTCCTACTTTTTGCGGCTGTTCCTTCACGCTGTGTAGATCTTCTTGCTTTAGTGAACTCCAGTGACCTTCTCGCTCTTCTCCCTACAGTTTCGCGCCTCCTGGCCTCTTTCTCTGCTGGATCGGCTCCCCTCCTTCCCTACTCCACCCTACACCAGCACTCTGCAGTCGGCCATCTTTTTCAGTCTCCAAACTCAGTTTTCACACTCTATGCTTAGTGCCCTTTGAGTGCATTATCTAGGAATGAACCTGGTAGAGCATCCCACACAAACGAATGCTCCACATGCGGGTTTCACATGCCACCAACTCCACATTCACAGGCAACTTCAGCGCCACAGCCGTTTTCAGATAGCCCTCAATGCAAAGGCTCTAGACGCAAATATTGGTGTGAGAGCTAATTCAATCAAGGAAGCACTGCATGTTGGTGAAGGGCATATTGAAGAAGGATCAGCCGAGTGGTTCTTGTGGGAGAACAACTCCATTTGGCTCAATAACTTCACACACCATCAGGCTTCCAAGCAGCTCTCAAGGAAACTCAGTTTTCACACTCTATGCTTAGTGCCCTTTGAGTGCGTAGGACTGAAATGAAGCTTGGTGAGCATCCCACACAAACGAATGCTCCACATGTGGGTTTCACATGCCACCAACTCCACATTCACAGACAACATCAGCGCCACAGCCGTTTTCAGATAGCCCTCAATGCAAAGGCTCTAGACGCAAATATTGGTGTGAGAGCTAATTCAATCAAGGAAGTACTGCATGTTGGTCAAGGGCATATTGAAGAAGGATCATCCGAGTGGTTCTTGTGGGAGAACAACTCCATTTGGCTCACTAACTTCACACACCATCAGGCTTCCAAGCAGCTCTCAAGGAAACTCAGTTTTCACACTCTATGCTTAGTGCCCTTTGAGTGCATTATCTAGGAATGAACCTGGTAGAGCATCCCACACAAACGAATGCTCCACATGCGGGTTTCACATGCCACCAACTCCACATTCACAGGCAACTTCAGCGCCACAGCCGTTTTCAGATAGCCCTCAATGCAAAGGCTCTAGAAGCAAATATTGGTGTGAGAGCTAATTCAATCAAGGAAACACTGCGTGTTGGTGAAGGGCATATTGAAGAAGGATCAGCCGAGTGGTTCTTGTGGGAGAACAACTCCATTTGGCTCACTAACTTCACACACCATCAGGCTTCCAAGCAGCTCTCAAGGAAACTCAGTTTTCACACTCTATGCTTAGTGCCCTTTGAGTGCATTATCTAGGAATGAACCTGGTAGAGCATCCCACACAAACGAATGCTCCACATGCGGGTTTCACATGCCACCAACTCCACATTCACAGGCAACTTCAGCGCCACAGCCGTTTTCAGATAGCCCTCATTGCAAAGGCTCTAGACACAAATATTGGTGTGAGAGCTAATTCAATCAAGGAGTACTGCATGTTGGTGAAGGGCATATTGAAGAAGGATCAGCCGAGTGGTTCTTGTGGGAGAACAACTCCATTTGGCTCACTAACTTCACACACCATCAGGCTTCCAAGCAGCTCTCAAGGAAACTCAGTTTTCACACTCTATGCTTAGTGCCCTTTGAGTGCCTAGGACTGAAATGAAGCTTGGTGAGCATCCCACACAAACGAATGCTCCACATGTGGGTTTCACATGCCACCAACTCCACATTCTCAGGCAACTTCAGCGCCACAGCAATATTCATATAGCCCACAATGCAAAGGCTCTAGACGCAAATATTGGTGTGAGAGCTAATTCAATCAAGGAAACACTGCATGTTGGTGAAGGGCATATTGAAGAAGGATCAGCCGAGTGGTTCTTGTGGGAGAACAACTCCATTTGGCTCACTAACTTCACACACCATCAGGTTTCCAAGCAGCTCTCAAGGAAACTCAGTTTTCACACTATATGCTTAGTGCCCTTTGAGTGCATTATCTAGGAATGAACCTGGTAGAGCATCCCACACAAACGAATGCTCCACATGCGGGTTTCACATGCCACCAAATCCACATCCACAGGCAACTTCAGCGCCACAGCCGTTTTCAGATAGCCCTCATTGCAAAGGCTCTAGACGCAAATATTGGTGTGAGAGCTAATTCAATCAAGGAAGTACTGCATGTTGGTCAAGGGCATATTGAAGAAGGATCAGCCGAGTGGTTCTTGTGGGAGAACAACTCCATTTGGCTCACTAACTTCACACACCATCAGGCTTCCAAGCAGCTCTCAAGGAAACTCAGTTTTCACACTCTATGCTTAGTGCCCTTTGAGTGCATTATCTAGGAATGAACCTGGTAGAGCATCCCACACAAACGAATGCTCCACATGCGGGTTTCAGATGCCACCAACTCCACATTCACAGGCAACTTCAGCGCCACAGCCATTTTCAGATAGCCCTCAATGCAAAGGCTCTAGACGCAAATATTGGTGTGAGAGCTAATTCAATCAAGGAAACACTGCATGTTGGTGAAGGGCATATTGAAGAAGGATCAGCCGAGTGGTTCTTGTGGGAGAACAACTCCATTTGGCTCACTAACTTCACACACCATCAGGCTTCCAAGCAGCTCTCAAGGAAACTCAGTTTTCACACTCTATGCTTAGTGCCCTTTGAGTGCATTATCTAGGAATGAACCTGGTAGAGCATCCCACACAAACGAATGCTCCACATGCCGGTTTCACATGCCACCAACTCCACATTCACAGGCAACTTCAGCGCCACAGCCATTTTCAGATAGCCCTCAATGCAAAGGCTCTAGACGCAAATATTGGTGTGAGAGCTAATTCAATCAAGGAAACACTGCATGTTGGTGAAGGGCATATTGAAGAAGGATCAGCCGAGTGGTTCTTGTGGGAGAACAACTCCATTTGGCTCACTAACTTCACACACCATCAGGCTTCCAAGCAGCTCTCAAGGAAACTCAGTTTTCACACTCTATGCTTAGTGCCCTTTGAGTGCATTATCTAGGAATGAACCTGGTAGAGCATCCCACACAAACGAATGCTCCACATGCGGGTTTCACATGCCACCAAATCCACATCCACAGGCAACTTCAGCGCCACAGCCGTTTTCAGATAGCCCTCATTGCAAAGGCTCTAGACGCAAATATTGGTGTGAGAGCTAATTCAATCAAGGAAGTACTGCATGTTGGTCAAGGGCATATTGAAGAAGGATCAGCCGAGTGGTTCTTGTGGGAGAACAACTCCATTTGGCTCACTAACTTCACACACCATCAGGCTTCCAAGCAGCTCTCAAGGAAACTCAGTTTTCACACTCTATGCTTAGTGCCCTTTGAGTGCATTATCTAGGAATGAACCTGGTAGAGCATCCCACACAAACGAATGCTCCACATGCGGGTTTCAGATGCCACCAACTCCACATTCACAGGCAACTTCAGCGCCACAGCCGTTTTCAGATAGCCCTCAATGCAAAGGCTCTAGACGCAAATATTGGTGTGAGAGCTAATTCAATCAAGGAAACACTGCATGTTGGTGAAGGGCATATTGAAGAAGGATCAGCCGAGTGGTTCTTGTGGGAGAACAACTCCATTTGGCTCACTAACTTCACACACCATCAGGCTTCCAAGCAGCTCTCAAGGAAACTCAGTTTTCACACTCTATGCTTAGTGTCCTTTGAGTGCCTAGGAATGAAATGAAGCTTGGTGAGCATCCCACACAAACGAATGCTCCACATGTGGGTTTCACATGCCACCAACTCCACATTCTCAGGCAACTTCAGCGCCACAGCCATATTCAGATAGCCCTCAATGCAAAGGCTCTAGACGCAAATATTGGTGTGAGAGCTAATTCAATCAAGGAAACACTGCATGTTGGTGAAGGGCATATTGAAGAAGGATCAGCCGAGTGGTTCTTGTGGGAGAACAACTCCATTTGGCTCACTAACTTCACACACCATCAGGTTTCCAAGCAGCTCTCAAGGAAACTCAGTTTTCACACTATATGCTTAGTGCCCTTTGAGTGCATTATCTAGGAATGAACCTGGTAGAGCATCCCACACAAACGAATGCTCCACATCCGGGTTTCACATGCCACCAACTCCACATTCACAGGCAACTTCAGCGCCACAGCCGTTTTCAGATAGCCCTCAATGCAAAGGCTCTAGACGCGAATATGGTGTGAGAGCTAATTCAATCAAGGAAGTACTGCATGTTGGTGAAGGGCATATTGAAGAAGGATCAGCCGAGTGGTTCTTGTGGGAGAACAACTCCATTTGGCTCACTAACTTCACACACCATCAGGCTTCCAAGCAGCTCTCAAGGAAACTCAGTTTTCACACTCTATGCTTAGTGCCCTTTGAGTGCATTATCTAGGAATGAACCTGGTAGAGCATCCCACACAAACGAATGCTCCACATGCGGGTTTCACATGCCACCAACTCCACATTCACAGGCAACTTCAGCGCCACAGCCATTTTCAGATAGCCCTCAATGCAAAGGCTCTAGACGCAAATATTGGTGTGAGAGCTAATTCAATCAAGGAAACACTGCATGTTGGTGAAGGGCATATTGAAGAAGGATCAGCCGAGTGGTTCTTGTGGGAGAACAACTCCATTTGGCTCACTAACTTCACACACCATCAGGCTTCCAAGCAGCTCTCAAGGAAACTCAGTTTTCACACTCTATGCTTAGTGTCCTTTGAGTGCCTAGGACTGAAATGAAGCTTGGTGAGCATCCCACACAAACGAATGCTCCACATGTGGGTTTCACATGCCACCAACTCCACATTCACAGGCAACTTCAGCGCCACAGCCATATTCATATAGCCCTCAATGCAAAGGCTCTAGACGCAAATATTGGTGTGAGAGCTAATTCAATCAAGGAAACACTGCATGTTGGTGAAGGGCATATTGAAGAAGGATCAGCCGAGTGGTTCTTGTGGGAGAACAACTCCATTTGGCTCACTAACTTCACACACCATCAGGTTTCCAAGCAGCTCTCAAGGAAACTCAGTTTTCACACTCTATGCTTAGTGCCCTTTGAGTGCATTATCTAGGAATGAACCTGGTAGAGCATCCCACACAAACGAATGCTCCACATGCGGGTTTCACATGCCACCAACTCCACATTCACAGGCAACTTCAGCGCCACAGCCGTTTTCAGATAGCCCTCAATGCAAAGGCTCTAGACGCGAATATTGGTGTGAGAGCTAATTCAATCAAGGAAGTACTGCATGTTGGTGAAGGGCATATTGAAGAAGGATCAGCCGAGTGGTTCTTGTGGGAGAACAACTCCATTTGGCTCACTAACTTCACACACCATCAGGCTTCCAAGCAGCTCTCAAGGAAACTCAGTTTTCACACTCTATGCTTAGTGCCCTTTGAGTGCATTATCTAGGAATGAACCTGGTAGAGCATCCCACACAAACGAATGCTCCACATGCGGGTTTCACATGCCACCAACTCCACATTCACAGGCAACTTCAGCGCCACAGCCATTTTCAGATAGCCCTCCATGCAAAGGCTCTAGACGCAAATATTGGTGTGAGAGCTAATTCAATCAAGGAAACACTGCATGTTGGTGAAGGGCATATTGAAGAAGGATCAGCCGAGTGGTTCTTGTGGGAGAACAACTCCATTTGGCTCACTAACTTCACACACCATCAGGTTTCCAAGCAGCTCTCAAGGAAACTCAGTTTTCACACTCTATGCTTAGTGCCCTTTGAGTGCATTATCTAGGAATGAACCTGGTAGAGCATCCCACACAAACGAATGCTCCACATGCGGGTTTCACATGCCACCAACTCCACATCCACAGGCAACTTCAGCGCCACAGCCGTTTTCAGATAGCCCTCATTGCAAAGGCTCTAGACGCAAATATTGGTGTGAGAGCTAATTCAATCAAGGAAGTACTGCATGTTGGTCAAGGGCATATTGAAGAAGGATCAGCCGAGTGGTTCTTGTGGGAGAACAACTCCATTTGGCTCACTAACTTCACACACCATCAGGCTTCCAAGCAGCTCTCAAGGAAACTCAGTTTTCACACTCTATGCTTAGTGCCCTTTGAGTGCATTATCTAGGAATGAACCTGGTAGAGCATCCCACACAAACGAATGCTCCACATGCGGGTTTCACATGCCACCAACTCCACATTCACAGGCAACTTCAGCGCCACAGCCATTTTCAGATAGACCTCAATGCAAAGGCTCTAGACGCAAATATTGGTGTGAGAGCTAATTCAATCAAGGAAACACTGCATGTTGGTGAAGGGCATATTGAAGAAGGATCAGCCGAGTGGTTCTTGTGGGAGAACAACTCCATTTGGCTCACTAACTTCACACACCATCAGGCTTCCAAGCAGCTCTCAAGGAAACTCAGTTTTCACACTCTATGCTTAGTGTCCTTTGAGTGCCTAGGACTGAAATGAAGCTTGGTGAGCATCCCACACAAACGAATGCTCCACATGCGGGTTTCACATGCCACCAACTCCACATTCACAGGCAACTTCAGCGCCACAGCCGTTTTCAGATAGACCTCAATGCAAAGGCTCTAGACGCAAATATTGGTGTGAGAGTTAATTCAATCATGGAAACACTGCATGTTGGTGAAGGGCATATTGAAGAAGGATCAGCCGAGTGGTTCTTGTGGGAGAACAACTCCATTTGGCTCACTAACTTCACACACCATCAGGTTTCCAAGCAGCTCTCAAGGAAACTCAGTTTTCACACTCTATGCTTAGTGCCCTTTGAGTGCATTATCTAGGAATGAACCTGGTAGAGCATCCCACACAAACGAATGCTCCACATGCGGGTTTCACATGCCACCAACTCCACATTCTCAGGCAACTTCAGCGCCACAGCCGTTTTCAGATAGCCCTCATTACAAAGGCTCTAGACGCAAATATTGGTGTGAGAGCTAATTCAATCAAGGAAACACTGCATGTTGGTGAAGGGCATATTGAAGAAGGATCAGCCGAGTGGTTCTTGTGGGAGAACAACTCCATTTGGCTCACTAACTTCACACACCATCAGGTTTCCAAGCAGCTCTCAAGGAAACTCAGTTTTCACACTATATGCTTAGTGCCCTTTGAGTGCATTATCTAGGAATGAACCTGGTAGAGCATCCCACACAAACGAATGCTCCACATCCGGGTTTCACATGCCACCAACTCCACATTCACAGGCAACTTCAGCGCCACAGCCGTTTTCAGATAGCCCTCAATGCAAAGGCTCTAGACGCGAATATTGGTGTGAGAGCTAATTCAATCAAGGAAGTACTGCATGTTGGTGAAGGGCATATTGAAGAAGGATCAGCCGAGTGGTTCTTGTGGGAGAACAACTCCATTTGGCTCACTAACTTCACACACCATCAGGCTTCCAAGCAGCTCTCAAGGAAACTCAGTTTTCACACTCTATGCTTAGTGCCCTTTGAGTGCATTATCTAGGAATGAACCTGGTAGAGCATCCCACACAAACGAATGCTCCACATGCGGGTTTCACATGCCACCAACTCCACATTCACAGGCAACTTCAGCGCCACAGCCATTTTCAGATAGCCCTCAATGCAAAGGCTCTAGACGCAAATATTGGTGTGAGAGCTAATTCAATCAAGGAAACACTGCATGTTGGTGAAGGGCATATTGAAGAAGGATCAGCCGAGTGGTTCTTGTGGGAGAACAACTCCATTTGGCTCACTAACTTCACACACCATCAGGCTTCCAAGCAGCTCTCAAGGAAACTCAGTTTTCACACTCTATGCTTAGTGCCCTTTGAGTGCATTATCTAGGAATGAACCTGGTAGAGCATCCCACACAAACGAATGCTCCACATGCGGGTTTCACATGCCAGAAAATCCACATCCACAGGCAACTTCAGCGCCACAGCCGTTTTCAGATAGCCCTCATTGCAAAGGCTCTAGACGCAAATATTGGTGTGAGAGCTAATTCAATCAAGGAAGTACTGCATGTTGGTCAAGGGCATATTGAAGAAGGATCAGCCGAGTGGTTCTTGTGGGAGAACAACTCCATTTGGCTCACTAACTTCACACACCATCAGGCTTCCAAGCAGCTCTCAAGGAAACTCAGTTTTCACACTCTATGCTTAGTGCCCTTTGAGTGCATTATCTAGGAATGAACCTGGTAGAGCATCCCACACAAACGAATGCTCCACATGCGGGTTTCACATGCCACCAACTCCACATTCACAGGCAACTTCAGCGCCACAGCCATTTTCAGATAGCCCTCAATGCAAAGGCTCTAGACGCAAATATTGGTGTGAGAGCTAATTCAATCAAGGAAACACTGCATGTTGGTGAAGGGCATATTGAAGAAGGATCAGCCGAGTGGTTCTTGTGGGAGAACAACTCCATTTGTCTCACTAACTTCACACACCATCAGGCTTCCAAGCAGCTCTCAAGGAAACTCAGTTTTCACACTCTATGCTTAGTGCCCTTTGAGTGCATTATCTAGGAATGAACCTGGTAGAGCATCCCACACAAACGAATGCTCCACATGCGGGTTTCACATGCCACCAACTCCACATTCACAGGCAACTTCAGCGCCACAGCCGTTTTCAGATAGCCCTCAATGCAAAGCTCTAGACGCAAATATTGGTGTGAGAGCTAATTCAATCAAGGAAACACTGCATGTTGGTGAAGGGCATATTGAAGAAGGATCAGCCGAGTGGTTCTTGTGGGAGAACAACTCCATTTGGCTCATTAACTTCACACACCATCAGGCTTCCAAGCAGCTCTCAAGGAAACTCAGTTTTCACACTCTATGCTTAGTGTCCTTTGAGTGCCTAGGACTGAAATGAAGCTTGGTGAGCATCCCACACAAACGAATGCTCCACATGTGGGTTTCACATGCCACCAACTCCACATTCACAGGCAACTTCAGCGCCACAGCCATATTCATATAGCCCTCAATGCAAAGGCTCTAGACGCAAATATTGGTGTGAGAGCTAATTCAATCAAGGAAACACTGCATGTTGGTGAAGGGCATATTGAAGAAGGATCAGCCGAGTGGTTCTTGTGGGAGAACAACTCCATTTGGCTCACTAACTTCACACACCATCAGGCTTCCAAGCAGCTCTCAAGGAAACTCAGTTTTCACACTCTATGCTTAGTGTCCTTTGAGTGCCTAGGACTGAAATGAAGCTTGGTGAGCATCCCACACAAACGAATGCTCCACATGTGGGTTTCACATGCCACCAACTCCACATTCTCAGGCAACTTCAGCGCCACAGCCATATTCAGATAGCCCTCAATGCAAAGGCTCTAGACGCAAATATTGGTGTGAGAGCTAATTCAATCAAGGAAACACTGCATGTTGGTGAAGGGCATATTGAAGAAGGATCAGCCGAGTGGTTCTTGTGGGAGAACAACTCCATTTGGCTCACTAACTTCACACACCATCAGGTTTCCAAGCAGCTCTCAAGGAAACTCAGTTTTCACACTATATGCTTAGTGCCCTTTGAGTGCATTATCTAGGAATGAACCTGGTAGAGCATCCCACACAAACGAATGCTCCACATCCGGGTTTCACATGCCACCAACTCCACATTCACAGGCAACTTCAGCGCCACAGCCGTTTTCAGATAGCCCTCAATGCAAAGGCTCTAGACGCGAATATTGGTGTGAGAGCTAATTCAATCAAGGAAGTACTGCATGTTGGTGAAGGGCATATTGAAGAAGGATCAGCCGAGTGGTTCTTGTGGGAGAACAACTCCATTTGGCTCACTAACTTCACACACCATCAGGCTTCCAAGCAGCTCTCAAGGAAACTCAGTTTTCACACTCTATGCTTAGTGCCCTTTGAGTGCATTATCTAGGAATGAACCTGGTAGAGCATCCCACACAAACGAATGCTCCACATGCGGGTTTCACATGCCACCAACTCCACATTCACAGGCAACTTCAGCGCCACAGCCATTTTCAGATAGCCCTCAATGCAAAGGCTCTAGACGCGAATATTGGTGTGAGAGCTAATTCAATCAAGGAAACACTGCATGTTGGTGAAGGGCATATTGAAGAAGGATCAGCCGAGTGGTTCTTGTGGGAGAACAACTCCATTTGGCTCACTAACTTCACACACCATCAGGTTTCCAAGCAGCTCTCAAGGAAACTCAGTTTTCACACTCTATGCTTAGTGCCCTTTGAGTGCATTATCTAGGAATGAACCTGGTAGAGCATCCCACACAAACGAATGCTCCACATGCGGGTTTCACATGCCACCAACTCCACATCCACAGGCAACTTCAGCGCCACAGCCGTTTTCAGATAGCCCTCAATGCAAAGGCTCTAGACGCAAATATTGGTGTGAGAGCTAATTCAATCAAGGAAGTACTGCATGTTGGTCAAGGGCATATTGAAGAAGGATCAGCCGAGTGGTTCTTGTGGGAGAACAACTCCATTTGGCTCACTAACTTCACACACCATCAGGCTTCCAAGCAGCTCTCAAGGAAACTCAGTTTTCACACTCTATGCTTAGTGCCCTTTGAGTGCATTATCTAGGAATGAACCTGGTAGAGCATCCCACACAAACGAATGCTCCACATGCGGGTTTCACATGCCACCAACTCCACATTCACAGGCAACTTCAGCGCCACAGCCGTTTTCAGATAGCCCTCAATGCAAAGGCTCTAGACGCAAATATTGGTGTGAGAGCTAATTCAATCAAGGAAACACTGCATGTTGGTGAAGGGCATATTGAAGAAGGATCAGCCGAGTGGTTCTTGTGGGAGAACAACTCCATTTGGCTCACTAACTTCACACACCATCAGGCTTCCAAGCAGCTCTCAAGGAAACTCAGTTTTCACACTCTATGCTTAGTGTCCTTTGAGTGCCTAGGACTGAAATGAAGCTTGGTGAGCATCCCACACAAACGAATGCTCCACATGCGGGTTTCACATGCCACCAACTCCACATTCACAGGCAACTTCAGCGCCACAGCCGTTTTCAGATAGACCTCAATGCAAAGGCTCTAGACGCAAATATTGGTGTGAGAGTTAATTCAATCATGGAAACACTGCATGTTGGTGAAGGGCATATTGAAGAAGGATCAGCCGAGTGGTTCTTGTGGGAGAACAACTCCATTTGGCTCACTAACTTCACACACCATCAGGTTTCCAAGCAGCTCTCAAGGAAACTCAGTTTTCACACTCTATGCTTAGTGCCCTTTGAGTGCATTATCTAGGAATGAACCTGGTAGAGCATCCCACACAAACGAATGCTCCACATGCGGGTTTCACATGCCACCAACTCCACATTCTCAGGCAACTTCAGCGCCACAGCTGTTTTCAGATAGCCCTCATTACAAAGGCTCTAGACGCAAATATTGGTGTGAGAGCTAATTCAATCAAGGAAACACTGCATGTTGGTGAAGGGCATTTTGAAGAAGGATCAGCCGAGTGGTTCTTGTGGGAGAACAACTCCATTTGGCTCACTAACTTCACACACCATCAGGCTTCCAAGCAGCTCTCAAGGAAACTCAGTTTTCACACTCTATGCTTAGTGCCCTTTGAGTGCATTATCTAGGAATGAACCTGGTAGAGCATCCCACACAAACGAATGCTCCACATGCGGGTTTCACATGCCACCAACTCCACATTCACAGGCAACTTCAGCGCCACAGCCGTTTTCAGATAGCCCTCAATGCAAAGGCTCTAGACGCAAATATTGGTGTGAGAGCTAATTCAATCAAGGAAACACTGCATGTTGGTGAAGGGCATATTGAAGAAGGATCAGCCGAGTGGTTCTTGTGGGAGAACAACTCCATTTGGCTCACTAACTTCACACACCATCAGGCTTCCAAGCAGCTCTCAAGGAAACTCAGTTTTCACACTCTATGCTTAGTGCCCTTTGAATGAATTATCTAGGAATGAACCTGGTAGAGCATCCCACACAAACGAATGCTCCACATGCGGGTTTCACATGCCACCAACTCCACATTCACAGGCAACTTCAGCGCCACAGCCGTTTTCAGATAGCCCTCAATGCAAAGGCTCTAGACGCAAATATTGGTGTGAGAGCTAATTCAATAAAGGAAACACTGCATGTTGGTGAAGGGCATATTGAAGAAGGATCAGCCGAGTGGTTCTTGTGGGAGAACAACTCCATTTGGCTCACTAACTTCACACACCATCAGGCTTCCAAGCAGCTCTCAAGGAAACTCAGTTTTCACACTCTATGCTTAGTGCCCTTTGAGTGCCTAGGACTGAAATGAAGATTGGTGAGCATCCCACACAAACGAATGCTCCACATGCGGGTTTCACATGCCACCAACTCCACATTCACAGGCAACTTCAGCGCCACAGCCGTTTTCAGATAGCCCTCAATGCAAAGGCTCTAGACGCAAATATTGGTGTGAGAGCTAATTCAATCAAGGAAACACTGCATGTTGGTGAAGGGCATATTGAAGAAGGATCAGCCGAGTGGTTCTTGTGGGAGAACAACTCCATTTGGCTCACTAACTTCACACACCATCAGGCTTCCAAGCAGCTCTCAAGGAAACTCAGTTTTCACACTCTATGCTTAGTGTCCTTTGAGTGCCTAGGACTGAAATGAAGCTTGGTGAGCATCCCACACAAACGAATGCTCCACATGCGGGTTTCACATGCCACCAACTCCACATTCACAGGCAACTTCAGCGCCACAGCCGTTTTCAGATAGACCTCAATGCAAAGGCTCTAGACGCAAATATTGGTGTGAGAGTTAATTCAATCATGGAAACACTGCATGTTGGTGAAGGGCATATTGAAGAAGGATCAGCCGAGTGGTTCTTGTGGGAGAACAACTCCATTTGGCTCACTAACTTCACACACCATCAGGTTTCCAAGCAGCTCTCAAGGAAACTCAGTTTTCACACTCTATGCTTAGTGCCCTTTGAGTGCATTATCTAGGAATGAACCTGGTAGAGCATCCCACACAAACGAATGCTCCACATGCGGGTTTCACATGCCACCAACTCCACATTCTCAGGCAACTTCAGCGCCACAGCCGTTTTCAGATAGCCCTCAATGCAAAGGCTCTAGACGCAAATATTGGTGTGAGAGCTAATTCAATCAAGGAAACACTGCATGTTGGTGAAGGGCATATTGAAGAAGGATCAGCCGAGTGGTTCTTGTGGGAGAACAACTCCATTTGGCTCACTAACTTCACACACCATCAGGCTTCCAAGCAGCTCTCAAGGAAACTCAGGTTTCACACTCTATGCTTAGTGCCCTTTGAGTGCCTAGGACGGAAATGAAGATTGGTGAGCATCCCACACAAACGAATGCTCCACATGCGGGTTTCACATGCCACCAACTCCACATTCACAGGCAACTTCAGCGCCACAGCCGTTTTCAGATAGCCCTCAATGCAAAGGCTCTAGACGCAAATATTGGTGTGAGAGCTAATTCAATCAAGGAAACACTGGATGTTGGTGAAGGGCATATGGAAGAAGTGTCAGCCGAGTAGTTCTTGTGGGAGAACAACTCCATTTGGCTCACTAACTTCACACACCATCAGGCTTCCAAGCAGCTCTCAAGGAAACTCAGTTTTCACACTCTATGCTTAGTGCCCTTTGAGTGCATTATCTAGGAATGAACCTGGTAGAGCATCCCACACAAACGAATGCTCCACATGCGGGTTTCACATGCCACCAACTCCACATTCACAGGCAACTTCAGTGCCACAGCCGTTTTCTGATAGCCCTCAATGCAAAGGCTCTAGACGCTAATATTGGTGTGAGAGCTAATTCAACCAAGGAGACACTGCATGTTGGTGAAGGCCATATTGAAGCAGGATCAGCCGAGTAGTTCTTGTGGGAGAACAACTCCATTTGGCTCACTAACTTCACACACCATCAGGCTTCCAAGCAGCTCTCAAGGAAACTCAGTTTTCACACTCTATGCTTAGTGCCCTTTGAATGAATTATCTAGGAATGAACCTGGTAGAGCATCCCACACAAACGAATGCTCCACATGCGGGTTTCACATGCCACCAACTCCACATTCTCAGGCAACTTCAGCGCCACAGCCGTTTTCAGATAGCCCTCAATGCAAAGGCTCTAGACGCAAATATTGGTGTGAGAGCTAATTCAATCAAGGAAACACTGCATGTTGGTGAAGGGCATATTGAAGAAGGATCAGCCGAGTGGTTCTTGTGGGAGAACAACTCCATTTGGCTCACTAACTTCACACACCATCAGGCTTCCAAGCAGCTCTCAAGGAAACTCAGTTTTCACACTCTATGCTTAGTGCCCTTTGAGTGCCTAGGACTGAAATGAAGATTTTTGAGCATCCCACACAAACGAATGCTCCACATGCGGGTTTCACATGCCACCAACTCCACATTCACAGGCAACTTCAGCGCCACAGCCGTTTTCAGATAGCCCTCAATGCAAAGGCTCTAGACGCAAATATTGGTGTGAGAGCTAATTCAATCAAGGAAACACTGCATGTTGGTGAAGGGCATATTGAAGAAGGATCAGCCGAGTGGTTCTTGTGGGAGAACAACTCCATTTGGCTCACTAACTTCACACACCATCAGGCTTCCAAGCAGCTCTCAAGGAAACTCAGTTTTCACACTCTATGCTTAGTGTCCTTTGAGTGCCTAGGACTGAAATGAAGCTTGGTGAGCATCCCACACAAACGAATGCTCCACATGCGGGTTTCACATGCCACCAACTCCACATTCACAGGCAACTTCAGCGCCACAGCCGTTTTCTGATAGACCTCAATGCAAAGGCTCTAGACGCAAATATTGGTGTGAGAGTTAATTCAATCATGGAAACACTGCATGTTGGTGAAGGGCATATTGAAGAAGGATCAGCCGAGTGGTTCTTGTGGGAGAACAACTCCATTTGGCTCACTAACTTCACACACCATCAGGTTTCCAAGCAGCTCTCAAGGAAACTCAGTTTTCACACTCTATGCTTAGTGCCCTTTGAGTGCATTATCTAGGAATGAACCTGGTAGAGCATCCCACACAAACGAATGCTCCACATGCGGGTTTCACATGCCACCAACTCCACATTCACAGGCAACTTCAGCGCCACAGCCGTTTTCAGATAGCCCTCATTACAAAGGCTCTAGACGCAAATATTGGTGTGAGAGCTAATTCAATCAAGGAAACACTGCATGTTGGTGAAGGGCATTTTGAAGAAGGATCAGCCGAGTGGTTCTTGTGGGAGAACAACTCCATTTGGCTCACTAACTTCACACACCATCAGGCTTCCAAGCAGCTCTCAAGGAAACTCAGTTTTCACACTCTATGCTTAGTGCCCTTTGAGTGCATTATCTAGGAATGAACCTGGTAGAGCATCCCACACAAACGAATGCTCCACATGCGGGTTTCACATGCCACCAACTCCACATTCACAGGCAACTTCAGTGCCACAGCCGTTTTCAGATAGCCCTCAATGCAAAGGCTCTAGACGCAAATATTGGTGTGAGAGCTAATTCAATCAAGGAAACACTGCATGTTGGTGAAGGGCATATTGAAGAAGGATCAGCCGAGTGGTTCTTGTGGGAGAACAACTCCATTTGGCTCACTAACTTCACACACCATCAGGCTTCCAAGCAGCTCTCAAGGAAACTCAGTTTTCACACTCTATGCTTAGTGTCCTTTGAGTGCATTATCTAGGAATGAACCTGGTAGAGCATCCCACACAAACGAATGCTCCACATGCGGGTTTCACATGCCACCAACTCCACATTCACAGGCAACTTCAGCGCCACAGCCGTTTTCAGATAGCCCTCAATGCAAAAGCTCTAGACGCAAATATTGGTGTGAGAGCTAATTCAACCAAGGAGACACTGCATGTTGGTGAAGGCCATATTGAAGCAGGATCAGCCGAGTAGTTCTTGTGGGAGAACAACTCCATTTGGCTCACTAACTTCACACACCATCAGGCTTCCAAGCAGCTCTCAAGGAAACTCAGTTTTCACACTCTATGCTTAGTGCCCTTTGAATGAATTATCTAGGAATGAACCTGGTAGAGCATCCCACACAAACGAATGCTCCACATGCGGGTTTCACATGCCAGCAACTCCACATTCTCAGGCAACTTCAGCGCCACAGCCGTTTTCAGATAGCCCTCAATGCAAAGGCTCTAGACGCAAATATTGGTGTGAGAGCTAATTCAATCAAGGAAACACTGCATGTTGGTGAAGGGCATATTGAAGAAGGATCAGCCGAGTGGTTCTTGTGGGAGAACAACTCCATTTGGCTCACTAACTTCACACACCATCAGGTTTCCAAGCAGCTCTCAAGGAAACTCAGGTTTCACACTCTATGCTTAGTGCCCTTTGAGTGCCTAGGACGGAAATGAAGATTGGTGAGCATCCCACACAAACGAATGCTCCACATGCGGGTTTCACATGCCACCAACTCCACATTCACAGGCAACTTCAGCGCCACAGCCGTTTTCAGATAGACCTCAATGCAAAGGCTCTAGACGCAAATATTGGTGTGAGAGTTAATTCAATCATGGAAACACTGCATGTTGGTGAAGGGCATATTGAAGAAGGATCAGCCGAGTAGTTCTTGTGGGAGAACAACTCCATTTGGCTCACTAACTTCACACACCATCAGGCTTCCAAGCAGCTCTCAAGGAAACTCAGTTTTCACACTCTATGCTTAGTGTCCTTTGAATGAATTATCTAGGAATGAACCTGGTAGAGCATCCCACACAAACGAATGCTCCACATGCGGGTTTCACATGCCACCAACTCCACATTCTCAGGCAACTTCAGCGCCACAGCCGTTTTCAGATAGCCCTCAATGCAAAGGCTCTAGACGCAAATATTGGTGTGAGAGCTAATTCAATCAAGGAAACACTGCATGTTGGTGAAGGCATTATTGAAGAAGGATCAGCCGAGTGGTTCTTGTGGGAGAACAACTCCATTTGGCTCACTAACTTCACACACCATCAGGCTTCCAAGCAGCTCTCAAGGAAACTCAGTTTTCACACTCTATGCTTAGTGCCCTTTGAATGAATTATCTAGGAATGAACCTGGTAGAGCATCCCACACAAACGAATGCTCCACATGCGGGTTTCACATGCCACCAACTCCACATTCTCAGGCAACTTCAGCGCCACAGCCGTTTTCAGATAGCCCTCAATGCAAAGGCTCTAGACGCAAATATTGGTGTGAGAGCTAATTCAATCAAGGAAACACTGCATGTTGGTGAAGGGCATATTGAAGAAGGATCAGCCGAGTGGTTCTTGTGGGAGAACAACTCCATTTGGCTGACTAACTTCACACACCATCAGGCTTCCAAGCAGCTCTCAAGGAAACTCAGGTTTCACACTCTATGCTTAGTGCCCTTTGAGTGCCTAGGACGGAAATGAAGATTGGTGAGCATCCCACACAAACGAATGCTCCACATGCGGGTTTCACATGCCACCAACTCCACATTCACAGGCAACTTCAGCGCCACAGCCGTTTTCAGATAGCCCTCAATGCAAAGGCTCTAGACGCAAATATTGGTGTGAGAGCTAATTCAATCAAGGAAACACTGCATGTTGGTGAAGGGCATATGGAAGAAGTGTCAGCCGAGTAGTTCTTGTGGGAGAACAACTCCATTTGGCTCACTAACTTCACACACCATCAGGCTTCCAAGCAGCTCTCAAGGAAACTCAGTTTTCACACTCTATGCTTAGTGCCCTTTGAGTGCATTATCTAGGAATGAACCTGGTAGAGCATCCCACACAAACGAATGCTCCACATGCGGGTTTCACATGCCACCAACTCCACATTCACAGGCAACTTCAGTGCCACAGCCGTTTTCTGATAGCCCTCAATGCAAAGGCTCTAGACGCTAATATTGGTGTGAGAGCTAATTCAACCAAGGAGACACTGCATGTTGGTGAAGGCCATATTGAAGCAGGATCAGCCGAGTAGTTCTTGTGGGAGAACAACTCCATTTGGCTCACTAACTTCACACACCATCAGGCTTCCAAGCAGCTCTCAAGGAAACTCAGTTTTCACACTCTATGCTTAGTGTCCTTTGAATGAATTATCTAGGAATGAACCTGGTAGAGCATCCCACACAAACGAATGCTCCACATGCGGGTTTCACATGCCACCAACTCCACATTCTCAGGCAACTTCAGCGCCACAGCCGTTTTCAGATAGCCCTCAATGCAAAGGCTCTAGACGCAAATATTGGTGTGAGAGCTAATTACATCAAGGAAACACTGCATGTTGGTGAAGGCATTATTGAAGAAGGATCAGCCGAGTGGTTCTTGTGGGAGAACAACTCCATTTGGCTCACTAACTTCACACACCATCAGGCTTCCAAGCAGCTCTCAAGGAAACTCAGTTTTCACACTCTATGCTTAAGTGCCCTTTGAGTGCCTAGGACTGAAAGGAAGCTTGGTTTAGCATCCCACACAAACGAATGCTCCACATGCGGGTTTCACATGCCACCAACTCCACATTCTCAGGCAACTTCAGCGCCACAGCCGTTTTCAGATAGCCCTCAATGCAAAGGCTCTAGACGCAAATATTGGTGTGAGAGCTAATTCAATCAAGGAAACACTGCATGTTGGTGAAGGGCATATTGAAAAAGAATCAGCCGAGTGGTTCTTGTGGGAGAACAACTCCATTTGGCTCACTAACTTCACACACCATCAGGCTTCCAAGCAGCTCTCAAGGAAACTCAGTTTTCACACTCTATGCTTAGTGCCCTTTGAGTGCCTAGGACTGAAATGAAGCTTGGTGAACATCCCACACAAACGAATGCTCCACATGCGGGTTTCACATGCCACCAACTCCACATTCTCAGGCAACTTCAGCGCCACAGCCGTTTTCAGATAGCCCTCAATGCAAAGGCTCTAGACGCAAATATTGGTGTGAGAGCTAATTCAATCAAGGAAACACTGCATGTTGGTGAAGGGCATATTGAAGAAGGATCAGCCGAGTGGTTCTTGTGGGAGAACAACTCCATTTGGCTCACTAACTTCACACACCATCAGGCTTCCAAGCAGCTCTCAAGGAAACTCAGTTTTCACACTCTATTCTTAGTACCCTTTCAGTGCATTATCTAGGAATGAACCTGGTAGAGCATCCCACACAAACGAATACTCCACATGCGGGTTTCACATGCCACCAACTCCACATTCACAGGCAACTTCAGCGCCACAGCCGTTTTAAGGTAGCCCTCAATGCAAAGGCTCTAGAGGCAAATATTGGTGTGAGAGCTAATTCAATCAAGGAGACACTGCATGCTGGTGAAGGGGATATTGAAGAAGGATGAGCCGAGTAGTTCTTGTGGGAGAACAACTCCATTTGGCTCACTAACTTCACACACCATCCGGCTTCCAAGCAGCTCTCAAGGAAACTCAGTTTTCACACTCTATGCTTAGTGCCCTTTGAGTGCCTAGGACGGAAATGAAGCTTGGTGAGCATCCCACACAAACGAATGCTCCACATGCGGGTTTCACATGCCACCAACTCCACATTCTCAGGCAACTTCAGCGCCACAGCCGTTTTCAGATAGCCCTCAATGCAAAGGCTCTAGACGCAAATATTGGTGTGAGAGCTAATTCAATCAAGGAAACACTGCATGTTGGTGAAGGGCATATTGAAGAATTGTCAGCCGTGTAGTTCTTATGGGAGAACAACTCCATTTGGCTCACTAACTTCACACACCATCAGGCTTCCAAGCAGCTCTCAAGGAAACTCAGTTTTCACACTCTATGCTTAGTGTCCTTTGAGTGCATTATCTAGGAATGAACCTGGTAGAGCATCCCACACAAACGAATGCTCCACATGCGGGTTTCACATGCCACCAACTCCACATTCACAGGCAACTTCAGCGCCACAGCCGTTTTCAGATAGCCCTCAATGCAAAGGCTCTAGAGGCAAATATTGGTGTGAGAGCTAATTCAATCAAGGAGACACTGCATGCTGGTGAAGGCCATATTGAAGCAGGATCAGCCGAGTAGTTCTTGTGGGAGAACAACTCCATTTGGCTCACTAACTTCACACACCATCAGGCTTCCAAGCAGCTCTCAAGGAAACTCAGTTTTCACACTCTATGCTTAGTGCCCTTTGAGTGCATTATCTAGGAATGAACCTGGCAGAGCATCCCACACAAACGAATGCTCCACATGCGGGTTTCACATGCCACCAACTCCACATTCACAGGCAACTTCAGCGCCACAGCCGTTTTCAGATAGCCCTCAATGCAAAGGCTCTAGACGCAAATATTGGTGTGAGAGCTAATTCAATCAAGGAAACACTGCATGTTGGTGAAGGGCATATTGAAGAAGGATCAGCCGAGTGGTTCTTGTAGGAGAACAACTCCATTTGGCTCACTAACTTCACACACCATCAGGCTTCCAAGCAGCTCTCAAGGAAACTCAGTTTTCACACTCTATGCTTAGTGCCCTTTGAGTGCCTAGGACTGAAATGAAGCTTGGTGAACATCCCACAAAAATGAATGCTCCACATGCGGGTTTCACATGCCACCAACTCCACATTCACAGGCAACTTCAGCGCCACAGCCGTTTTCAGATAGCCCTCAATGCAAAGGCTCTAGACGCAAATATTGGTGTGAGAGCTAATTCAATCAAGGAAACACTGCATGTTGGTGAAGGGCATATTGAATAAGGATCAGCCGAGTGGTTCTTGTGGGAGAACAACTCCATTTGGCTCACTAACTTCACACACCATCCGGCTTCCAAGCAGCTCTCAAGGAAACTCAGTTTTCACACTCTATGCTTATTGCCCTTTGAGTGCATTATCTAGGAATGAACCTGGTAGAGCATCCCACACAAACGAATACTCCACATGCGGGTTTCACATGCCACCAACTCCACATTCACAGGCAACTTCAGCGCCACAGCCTTTTTAAGGTAGCCCTCAATGCAAAGGCTCTAGAGGCAAATATTGGTGTGAGAGCTAATTCAATCAAGGAGACACTGCATGCTGGTGAAGGGGATTTTGAAGAAGGATGAGCCGAGTAGTTCTTGTGGGAGAACAACTCCATTTGGCTCACTAACTTCACACACCATCAGGCTTCCAAGCAGCTCTCAAGGAAACTCAGTTTTCACACTCTATGCTTAGTGCCCTTTGAATGAATTATCTAGGAATGAACCTGGTAGAGCATCCCACACAAACGAATGCTCCACATGCGGGTTTCACATGCCACCAACTCCACATTCTCAGGCAACTTCAGCGCCACAGCCATTTTCAGATAGCCCTCAATGCAAAGGCTCTAGACGCAAATATTGGTGTGAGAGCTAATTCAATCAAGGAAACACTGCATGTTGGTGAAGGGCATATTGAAGAAGGATCAGCCGAGTGGTTCTTGTGGGAGAACAACTCCATTTGGCTCACTAACTTCACACACCATCAGGCTTCCAAGCAGCTCTCAAGGAAACTCAGGTTTCACACTCTATGCTTAGTGCCCTTTGAGTGCCTAGGACGGAAATGAAGATTGGTGAGCATCCCACACAAACGAATGCTCCACATGCGGGTTTCACATGCCACCAACTCCACATTCACAGGCAACTTCAGCGCCACAGCCGTTTTCAGATAGCCCTCAATGCAAAGGCTCTAGACGCAAATATTGGTGTGAGAGCTAATTCAATCAAGGAAACACTGCATGTTGGTGAAGGGCATATGGAAGAAGTGTCAGCCGAGTAGTTCTTGTGGGAGAACAACTCCATTTGGCTCACTAACTTCACACACCATCAGGCTTCCAAGCAGTTCTGAAGGAAACTCAGTTTTCACACTCTATGCTTAGTGCCCTTTTAGTGCATTATCTAGGAATGAACCTGGTAGAGCATCCCACACAAACGAATGCTCCACATGCGGGTTTCACATGCCACCAACTCCACATTCACAGGCAACTTCAGTGCCACAGCCGTTTTCTGATAGCCCTCAATGCAAAGGCTCTAGACGCTAATATTGGTGTGAGAGCTAATTCAACCAAGGAGACACTGCATGTTGGTGAAGGCCATATTGAAGCAGGATCAGCCGAGTAGTTCTTGTGGGAGAACAACTCCATTTGGCTCACTAACTTCACACACCATCAGGCTTCCAAGCAGCTCTCAAGGAAACTCAGTTTTCACACTCTATGCTTAGTGCCCTTTGAATGAATTATCTAGGAATGAACCTGGTAGAGCATCCCACACAAACGAATGCTCCACATGCGGGTTTCACATGCCACCAACTCCACATTCTCAGGCAACTTCAGCGCCACAGCCGTTTTCAGATAGCCCTCAATGCAAAGGCTCTAGACGCAAATATTGGTGTGAGAGCTAATTCAATCAAGGAAACACTGCATGTTGGTGAAGGGCATATTGAAGAAGGATCAGCCGAGTGGTTCTTGTGGGAGAACAACTCCATTTGGCTCACTAACTTCACACACCATCCGGCTTCCAAGCAGCTCTCAAGGAAACTCAGGTTTCACACTCTATGCTTAGTGCCCTTTGAGTGCCTAGGACTGAAATGAAGATTGGTGAGCATCCCACACAAACGAATGCTCCACATGCGGGTTTCACATGCCACCAACTCCACATTCACAGGCAACTTCAGCGCCACAGCCGTTTTCAGATAGCCCTCAATGCAAAGGCTCTAGACGCAAATATTGGTGTGAGAGCTAATTCAATCAAGGAAACACTGCATGTTGGTGAAGGGCATATGGAAGAAGTGTCAGCCGAGTAGTTCTTGTGGGAGAACAACTCCATTTGGCTCACTAACTTCACACACCATCAGGCTTCCAAGCAGCTCTCAAGGAAACTCAGTTTTCACACTCTATGCTTAGTGTCCTTTGAGTGCATTATCTAGGAATGAACCTGGTAGAGCATCCCACACAAACGAATGCTCCACATGCGGGTTTCACATGCCACCAACTCCACATTCACAGGCAACTTCAGCGCCACAGCCGTTTTCAGATAGCCCTCAATGCAAAGGCTCTAGACGCAAATATTGGTGTGAGAGCTAATTCAACCAAGGAGATACTGCATGTTGGTGAAGGCCATATTGAAGCAGAATCAGCCGAGTAGTTCTTGTGGGAGAACAACTCCATTTGGCTCACTAACTTCACACACCATCAGGCTTCCAAGCAGCTCTCAAGGAAACTCAGTTTTCACACTCTATGCTTAGTGCCCTTTGAGTGCATTATCTAGGAATGAACCTGGCAGAGCATCCCACACAAACGAATGCTCCACATGCGGGTTTCACATGCCACCAACTCCACATTCACAGGCAACTTCAGCGCCACAGCCGTTTTCAGATAGCCCTCAATGCAAAGGCTCTAGACGCAAATATTGGTGTGAGAGCTAATTCAATCAAGGAAACACTGCATGTTGGTGAAGGGCATATTGAAGAAGGATCAGCCGAGTGGTTCTTGTGGTAGAACAACTCCATTTGGCTCACTAACTTCACACACCATCAGGCTTCCAAGCAGCTCTCAAGGAAACTCAGTTTTCACACTCTATGCTTAGTGCCCTTTGAATGAATTATCTAGGAATGAACCTGGTAGAGCATCCCACACAAACGAATGCTCCACATGCGGGTTTCACATGCCACCAACTCCACATTCTCAGGCAACTTCAGCGCCACAGCCGTTTTCAGATAGCCCTCAATGCAAAGGCTCTAGACGCAAATATTGGTGTGAGAGCTAATTCAATCAAGGAAACACTGCATGTTGGTGAAGGGCATATTGAAGAAGGATCAGCCGAGTGGTTCTTGTGGGAGAACAACTCCATTTGGCTCACTAACTTCACACACCATCAGGCTTCCAAGCAGCTCTCAAGGAAACTCAGTTTTCACACTCTATGCTTAGTGCCCTTTGAGTGCCTAGGACTGAAATGAAGCTTGGTGAACATCCCACACAAACGAATGCTCCACATGCGGGTTTCACATGCCACCAACTCCACATTCTCAGGCAACTTCAGCGCCACAGCCGTTTTCAGATAGACCTCAATGCAAAGGCTCTAGACGCAAATATTGGTGTGAGAGCTAATTCAATCAAGGAAACACTGCATGTTGGTGAAGGGCATATTGAATAAGGATCATCCGAGTGGTTCTTGTGGGAGAACAACTCCATTTGGCTCACTAACTTCACACACCATCAGGCTTCCAAGCAGCTCTCAAGGAAACTCAGTTTTCACACTCTATTCTTAGTACCCTTTCAGTGCATTATCTAGGAATGAACCTGGTAGAGCATCCCACACAACCGAATACTCCACATGCGGGTTTCACATGCCACCAACTCCACATTCACAGGCAACTTCAGCGCCACAGCCGTTTTCAGATAGCCCTCAATGCAAAGGCTCTACAGGCAAATATTGGTGTGTGAGCTAATTCAATCAAGGAGACACTGCATGCTGGTGAAGGGGATATTGAAGAAGGATGAGCCGAGTAGTTCTTGTGGGAGAACAACTCCATTTGGCTCACTAACTTCACACACCATCAGGCTTCCAAGCAGCTCTCAAGGAAACTCAGTTTTCACACTCTATGCTTAGTGCCCTTTGAGTGCCTAGGACGGAAATGAAGCTTGGTGAGCATCCCACACAAACGAATGCTCCACATGCGGGTTTCACATGCCACCAACTCCACATTCACAGGCAACTTCAGCGCCACAGCCGTTTTCAGATAGCCCTCAATGCAAAGGCTCTAGACGCAAATATTGGTGTGAGAGCTAATTCAATCAAGGAAACACTGCATGTTGGTGAAGGGCATATTGAAGAATTGTCAGCCGTGTAGTTCTTATGGGAGAACAACTCCATTTGGCTCACTAACTTCACACACCATCAGGCTTCCAAGCAGCTCTCAAGGAAACTCAGTTTTCACACTCTATGCTTAGTGTCCTTTGAGTGCATTATCTAGGAATGAACCTGGTAGAGCATCCCAAACAAACGAATGCTCCACATGCGGGTTTCACATGCCACCAACTCCACATTCACAGGCAACTTCAGCGCCACAGCCGTTTTCAGATAGCCCTCAATGCAAAGGCTCTAGACGCAAATATTGGTGTGAGAGCTAATTCAACCAAGGAGATACTGCATGTTGGTGAAGGCCATATTGAAGCAGGATCAGCCGAGTAGTTCTTGTGGGAGAACAACTCCATTTGGCTCACTAACTTCACACACCATCAGGCTTCCAAGCAGCTCTCAAGGAAACTCAGTTTTCACACTCTATGCTTAGTGCCCTTTGAGTGCATTATCTAGGAATGAACCTGGCAGAGCATCCCACACAAACGAATGCTCCACATGCGGGTTTCACATGCCACCAACTCCACATTCACAGGCAACTTCAGCGCCACAGCCGTTTTCAGATAGCCCTCAATGCAAAGGCTCTAGACGCAAATATTGGTGTGAGAGCTAATTCAATCAAGGAAACACTGCATGTTGGTGAAGGGCATATTGAAGAAGGATCAGCCGAGTGGTTCTTGTAGGAGAACAACTCCATTTGGCTCACTAACTTCACACACCATCAGGCTTCCAAGCAGCTCTCAAGGAAACTCAGTTTTCACACTCTATGCTTAGTGCCCTTTGAGTGCCTAGGACTGAAATGAAGCTTGGTGAACATCCCACACAAACGAATGCTCCACATGCGGGTTTCACATGCCACCAACTCCACATTCTCAGGCAACTTCAGCGCCACAGCCGTTTTCAGATAGCCCTCAATGCAAAGGCTCTAGACGCAAATATTGGTGTGAGAGCTAATTCAATCAAGGAAACACTGCATGTTGGTGAAGGGCATATGGAAGAAGTGTCAGCCGAGTAGTTCTTGTGGGAGAACAACTCCATTGGGCTCACTAACTTCACACACCATCAGGCTTCCAAGCAGCTCTCAAGGAAACTCAGTTTTCACACTCTATGCTTAGTGCCCTTTTAGTGCATTATCTAGGAATGAACCTGGTAGAGCATCCCACACAAACGAATGCTCCACATGCGGGTTTCACATGCCACCAACTCCACATTCACAGGCAACTTCAGCGCCACAGCTGTTTTCAGATAGCCCTCAATGCAAAGGCTCTAGACGCAAATATTGATGTGAGAGCTAATTCAATCAAGGAGACACTGCATGTTGGTGAAGGGGATATTGAAGAAGGATCAGCCGAGTGGTTCTTGTGGGAGAACAACTCCATTTGGCTCACTAACTTCACACACCATCAGGCTTCCAAGCAGCTCTCAAGGAAACTCAGTTTTCTCACTCTATGCTTAGTGCCCTTTGAGTGCATTATCTAGGAATGAACCTGGTAGAGCCTCCCACACAAACGAATGCTCCACATCCGGGTTTCACATGCCACCAACTCCACATTCACAGGCAACTTCAGCGCCACAGCCGTTTTCAGATAGCCCTCAATGCAAAGGCTCTAGACGCAAATATTGGTGTGAGAGTTAATTCAATCAAGGAAACACTGCATGTTGGTGAAGGCATTATTGAAGAAGGATCAGCCGAGTGGTTCTTGTGGGAGAACAACTCCATTTGGCTCACTAACTTCACACACCATCAGGCTTCCAAGCAGCTCTCAAGGAAACTCAGTTTTCACACTCTATGCTTAGTGCCCTTTGAGTGCCTAGGACTGAAAGGAAGCTTGGTTTAGCATCCCACACAAACGAATGCTCCACATGCGGGTTTCACATGCCACCAACTCCACATTCACAGGCAACTTCAGCGCCACAGCCGTTTTCAGATAGCCCTCAATGCAAAGGCTCTAGACGCAAATATTGCTGTGAGAGCTAATTCAATCAAGGAAACACTGCATGTTGGTGAAGGGCATATTGAAGAAGGATCAGCCGAGTGGTTCTTGTGGGAGAACAACTCCATTTGGCTCACTAACTTCACACACCATCAGGCTTCCAAGCAGCTCTCAAGGAAACTCAGTTTTCACACTCTATGCTTAGTGCCCTTTGAGTGCCTAGGACTGAAATGAAGCTTGGTGAACATCCCACACAAACGAATGCTCCACATGCGGGTTTCACATGCCACCAACTCCACATTCTCAGGCAACTTCAGCGCCACAGCCGTTTTCAGATAGCCCTCAATGCAAAGGCTCTAGACGCAAATATTGCTGTGAGAGCTAATTCAATCAAGGAAACACTGCATGTTGGTGAAGGGCATATTGAAGAATTGTCAGCCGTGTAGTTCTTATGGGAGAACAACTCCATTTGGCTCACTAACTTCACACACCATCAGGCTTCCAAGCAGCTCTCAAGGAAACTCAGTTTTCACACTCTATGCTTAGTGTCCTTTGAGTGCATTATCTAGGAATGAACCTGGTAGAGCATCCCAAACAAACGAATGCTCCACATGCGGGTTTCACATGCCACCAACTCCACATTCACAGGCAACTTCAGCGCCACAGCCGTTTTCAGATAGCCCTCAATGCAAAGGCTCTAGACGCAAATATTGGTGTGAGAGCTAATTCAACCAAGGAGATACTGCATGTTGGTGAAGGCCATATTGAAGCAGGATCAGCCGAGTAGTTCTTGTGGGAGAACAACTCCATTTGGCTCACTAACTTCACACACCATCAGGCTTCCAAGCAGCTCTCAAGGAAACTCAGTTTTCTCACTCTATGCTTAGTGCCCTTTGAGTGCATTATCTAGGAATGAACCTGGCAGAGCATCCCACACAAACGAATGCTCCACATGCGGGTTTCACATGCCACCAACTCCACATTCTAAGGCAACTTCAGCGCCACAGCCGTTTTCAGATAGCCCTCAATGCAAAGGCTCTAGACGCAAATATTGGTGTGAGAGCTAATTCAATCAAGGAAACACTGCATGTTGGTGAAGGGCATATTGAAGAAGGATCATCCGAGTGGTTCTTGTGGGAGAACAACTCCATTTGGCTCACTAACTTCACACACCATCAGGCTTCCAAGCAGCTCTCAAGGAAACTCAGTTTTCACACTCTATTCTTAGTACCCTTTGAGTGCATTATCTAGGAATGAACCTGGTAGAGCATCCCACACAAACGAATACTCCACATGCGGGTTTCACATGCCACCAACTCCACATTCACAGGCAACTTCAGCGCCACAGCCGTTTTCAGGTAGCCCTCAATGCAAAGGCTCTAGACGCAAATATTGGTGTGAGAGCTAATTCAATCAAGGAAACACTGCATGTTGGTGAAGGGGATATTGAAGAAGGATGAGCCGAGTAGTTCTTGTGGGAGAACAACTCCATTTGGCTCACTAACTTCACACACCATCAGGCTTCCAAGCATCTCTCAAGGAAACTCAGTTTTCACACTCTATGCTTAGTGCCCTTTGAGTGCATTATCTAGGAATGAACCTGGCAGAGCATCCCACACAAACGAATGCTCCACATGCGGGTTTCACATGCCACCAACTCCACATTCACAGGCAACTTCAGCGCCACAGCCGTTTTCAGATAGCCCTCAATGCAAAGGCTCTAGACGCAAATATTGGTGTGAGAGCTAATTCAATCAAGGAAACACTGCATGTTGGTGAAGGGCATATTGAAGAAGGATCAGCCGAGTGGTTCTTGTGGGAGAACAACTCCATTTGGCTCACTAACTTCACACACCATCAGGCTTCCAAGCAGCTCTCAAGGAAACTCAGTTTTCACACTCTATGCTTAGTGCCCTTTGAGTGCATTATCTAGGAATGAACCTGGTAGAGCATCCCACACAAACGATTGCTCCACATGCGGGTTTCACATGCCACCAACTCCACATTCACAGGCAACTTCAGCGCCACAGCCGTTTTCAGATAGCCCTCATTGCAAAGGCTCTAGACGCAAATATTGGTGTGAGAGCTAATTCAATCAAGGAAACACTGCATGTTGGTGAAGAGCATATTGAAGAATGATCAGCCGAGTGGTTCTGGTGGGAGAACAACTCCATTTGGCTCTCTAACTTCACACACCATCAGGCTTCCAAGCAGCTCTCAAGGAAACTCAGTTTTCACACTCTATGCTTAGTGCCCTTTGAGTGCCTAGGACGGAAATGAAGCTTGGTGAGCATCCCACACAAACGAATGCTCCACATGCGGGTTTCACATGCCACCAACTCCACATTCACAGGCAACTTCAGCGCCACAGCCGTTTTCAGATAGCCCTCAATGCAAAGGCTCTAGACGCAAATATTGGTGTGAGAGCTAATTCAACCAAGGAAACACTGCATGTTGGTGAAGGGGATATTGAAGAAGGATCAGCTGAGTAGTTCTTGTGGGAGAACAACTCCATTTGGCTCACTAACTTCACACACCATCAGGCTTCCAAGCAGCTCTCAAGGAAACTCAGTTTTCACACTCTATGCTTAGTGCCCTTTGAGTGCCTAGGACTGAAATGAAGCTTGGTGAACATCCCACACAAACGAATGCTCCACATGCGGGTTTCACATGCCACCAACTCCACATTCTCAGGCAACTTCAGCGCCACAGCCGTTTTCAGATAGCCCTCAATGCAAAGGCTCTAGACGCAAATATTGGTGTGAGAGCTAATTCAATCAAGGAGACACTGCATGTTGGTGAAGGGGATATTGAAGAAGGATCAGCCGAGTGGTTCTTGTGGGAGAACAACTCCATTTGGCTCACTAACTTCACACACCATCAGGCTTCCAAGCAGCTCTCAAGGAAACTCAGTTTTCACACTCTATGCTTAGTGCCCTTTGAGTGCCTAGGACTGAAATGAAGCTTGGTGAGCATCCCACACAAACGATTGCTCCACATGCGGGTTTCACATGCCACCAACTCCACATTCACAGGCATCTTCAGCGCCACAGCCGTTTTCCGATAGCCCTCAATGCAAAGGCTCTAGACGCAAATATTGGTGTGAGAGCTAATTCAATCAAGGAAACACTGCATGTTGGTGAAGGGCATATTGAAGAAGGATCAGCCGAGTGGTTCTTGTGGGAGAACAACTCCATTTGGCTCACTAACTTCACACACCATCAGGCTTCCAAGCAGCTCTCAAGGAAACTCAGTTTTCACACTCTATGCTTAGTGTCCTTTGAGTGCATTATCTAGGAATGAACCTGGTAGAGCATCCCACACAAACGAATGCTCCACATGCGGGTTTCACATGCCACCAACTCCACATTCACAGGCAACTTCAGCGCCACAGCCGTTTTCAGATAGCCCTCAATGCAAAGGCTCTAGACGCAAATATTGGTGTGAGAGCTAATTCAACCAAGGAAACACTGCATGTTGGTGAAGGCAATATTGAAGAAGGATCAGCCGAGTAGTTCGTGTGGGAGAACAACTCCATTTGGCTCACTAACTTCACACACCATCAGGCTTCCAAGCAGCTCTCAAGGAAACTCAGTTTTCACACTCTATGCTTAGTGCCCTTTGAGTGCATTATCTAGGAATGAACCTGGCAGAGCATCCCACACAAACGAATGCTCCACATGCGGGTTTCACATGCCACCAACTCCACATTCACAGGCAACTTCAGCGCCACAGCCGTTTTCAGATAGCCCTCAATGCAAAGGCTCTAGACGCAAATATTGGTGTGAGAGCTAATTCAATCAAGGAAACACTGCATGATGGCAAAGGGGATATTGAAGAAGGATCAGCCGAGTGGTTCTTGTGGGAGAACAACTCCATTTGGCTCACTAACTTCACACACCATCAGGCTTCCAAGCAGCTCTCAAGGAAACTCAGTTTTTACACTCTATGCTTAGTACCCTTTGAGTGCATTATCTAGGAATGAACCTGGTAGAGCATCCCACACAAACGAATGCTCCACATGCGTGTTTCACATGCCACCAACTCCACATTCACAGGCAACTTCAGCGCCACATCCGTTTTCAGATAGCCCTCAATGCAAAGGCTCTAGACGCAAATATTGGTGTGAGAGCTAATTCAATCAAGGAAACACTGCATGTTGGTGAAGGGCATATTGAAGCAGGATCAGCCGAGTGGTTCTTGTGGGAGAACAACTCCATTTGGCTCACTAACTTCACACACCATCAGGCTTCCAAGCAGCTCTCAAGGAAACTCAGTTTTCACACTCTATGCTTAGTGCCCTTTGAGTGCCTAGGACTGAAATGAAGCTTGGTGAACATCACACACAAACGAATGCTCCACATGCGGGTTTCACATGCCACCAACTCCACATTCTCAGGCAACTTCAGCGCCACAGCCGTTTTCAGATAGCCCTCAATGCAAAGGCTCTAGACGCAAATATTGGTGTGAGAGCTAATTCAATCAAGGAAACACTGCATGTTGGTGAAGGGCATATTGAAGAAGGATCAGCCGAGTGGTTCTTGTGGGAGAACAACTCCATTTGGCTCAGTAACTTCACACACCATCAGGCTTCCAAGCAGCTCTCAAGGAAACTCAGTTTTCACACTCTATTCTTAGTACCCTTTGAGTGCATTATCTAGGAATGAACCTGGTAGAGCATCCCACACAAACGAATACTCCACATGCGGGTTTCACATGCCACCAACTCCACATTCACAGGCAACTTCAGCGCCACAGCCGTTTTCAGGTAGCCCTCAATGCAAAGGCTCTAGACGCAAATATTGGTGTGAGAGCTAATTCAACGAAGGAAACACTGCATGCTGGTGAAGGGGATATTGAAGAAGGATGAGCCGAGTAGTTCTTGTGGGAGAACAACTCCATTTGGCTCACTAACTTCACACACCATCAGGCTTCCAAGCAGCTCTCAAGGAAACTCAGTTTTCACACTCTATGCTTAGTGCCCTTTGAGTGCCTAGGACGGAAATGAAGCTTGGTGAGCATCCCACAGAAACGCATGCTCCACATGCGGGTTTCACATGCCACCAACTCCACATTCTCAGGCAACTTCAGCGCCACAGCCGTTTTCAGATAGCCCTCAATGCAAAGGCTCTAGAAGCAAATATTGGTGTGAGAGCTAATTCAATCAAGGAAACACTGCATGTTGGTGAAGGGCATATTGAAGAATTGTCAGCCGAGTAGTTCTTGTGGGAGAACAACTCCATTTGGCTCACTAACTTCACACACCATCAGGCTTCCAAGCAGCTCTCAAGGAAACTCAGTTTTCACACTCTATGCTTAGTGCCCTTTGAGTGCATTATCTAGGAATGAACCTGGTAGAGCATCCCACACAAACGAATGCTCCACATGCGGGTTTCACATGCCACCAACTCCACATTCACAGGCAACTTCAGCGCCACAGCCGTTTTCAGATAGCCCTCAATGCAAAGGCTCTAGACGCAAATATTGGTGTGAGAGCTAATTCAACCAAGGAAACACTGCATGTTGGTGTAGGCCATATTGAAGCAGGATCAGCCGAGTGGTTCTTGTGGGAGAACAACTCCATTTGGCTCACTAACTTCACACACCATCAGGCTTCCAAGCAGCTCTCAAGGAAACTCAGTTTTCACACTCTATGCTTAGTGCCCTTTGAGTGCATTATCTAGGAATGAACCTGGCAGAGCATCCCACACAAACGAATGCTCCACATGCGGGTTTCACATGCCACCAACTCCACATTCTCAGGCAACTTCAGCGCCACATCCGTTTTCAGATAGCCCTCAATGCAAAGGCTCTAGACGCAAATATTGGTGTGAGAGCTAATTCAATCAAGGAAACACTGCATGTTGGTGAAGGGCATATTGAAGAAGGATCAGCCGATTGGTTCTTGTGGGAGAACAACTCCATTTGGCTCACTAACTTCACACACCATCAGGCTTCCAAACAGCTCTCAAGGAAACTCAGTTTTCACACTCTATGCTTAGTGCCCTTTGAGTGAATTATCTAGGAATGAACCTGGTAGAGCATCCCACACAAACGAATGCTCCACATGCGGGTTTCACATGCCACCAACTCCACATTCACAGGCAACTTCAGCGCCACAGCCGTTTTCAGATAGCCCTCAATGCAAAGGCTCTAGACGCAAATATTGGTGTGAGAGCTAATTCAATCAAGAAGACACTGCATGCTGGTGAAGGGGATATTGAAGAAGGATGAGCCGAGTAGTTCTTGTGGGAGAACAACTCCATTTGGCTCACTAACTTCACACACCATCAGGCTTTCAAGCAGCTCTCAAGGAAACTCAGTTTTCACACTCTATGCTTAGTGTCCTTTGAGTGCATTACCTAGGAACGAACCTGGTAGAGCATCCCATAAAAACGAATGCTCCACATGCGGGTTTCACATGCCACCAACTCCACATTCACAGGCAACTTCAGCGCCACAGCCGTTTTCAGATAGCCCTCAATGCAAAGGCTCTAGACGCAAATATTGGTGTGAGAGCTAATTCAATCAAGGAAACACTGCATGTCGGTGAAGGGCATATTGAAGAAGGATCAGCTGTTGGTTCTTGTGGGAGAACAACTCCATTTGGCTCACTAACTTCACACACCATCAGGCTTCCAAGCAGCTCTCAAGGAAACTCAGTTTTCACACTCTATACTTAGTGCCCTTTGAGTGCCTAGGACTGAAATGAAGCTTGGTAGAGCATCCCACACAAACGAATGCTCCACATGCGGGTTTCACATGCCACCAACTCCACATTCTCAGGCAACTTCAGCGCCACAGCCGTTTTCAGATAGCCCTCAATGCAAAGGCTCTAGACGCAAATATTGGTGTGAGAGCTAATACAACCAAGGAAACACTGCATGTTGGTGAAGAGCATATTGAAGAATGATCAGCCGAGTGGTTCTGGTGGGAGAACAACTCCATTTGGCTCTCTAACTTCACACACCATCAGGCTTCCAAGCAGCTCTCAAGGAAACTCAGTTTTCACACTCTATGCTTAGTGCCCTTTGAGTGCCTAGGACGGAAATGAAGCTTGGTGAGCATCCCACACAAACGAATGCTCCACATGCGGGTTTCACATGCCACCAACTCCACATTCACAGGCAACTTCAGCGCCACAGCCGTTTTCAGATAGCCCTCAATGCAAAGGCTCTAGACGCAAATATTGGTGTGAGAGCTAATTCAACCAAGGAAACACTGCATGTTGGTGAAGGGGATATTGAAGAAGGATCAGCTGAGTAGTTCTTGTGGGAGAACAACTCCATTTGGCTCACTAACTTCACACACCATCAGGCTTCCAAGCAGCTCTCAAGGAAACTCAGTTTTCACACTCTATGCTTAGTGCCCTTTGAGTGCCTAGGACTGAAATGAAGCTTGGTGAACATCCCACACAAACGAATGCTCCACATGCGGGTTTCACATGCCACCAACTCCACATTCTCAGGCAACTTCAGCGCCACAGCCGTTTTCAGATAGCCCTCAATGCAAAGGCTCTAGACGCAAATATTGGTGTGAGAGCTAATTCAATCAAGGAGACACTGCATGTTGGTGAAGGGGATATTGAAGAAGGATCAGCCGAGTGGTTCTTGTGGGAGAACAACTCCATTTGGCTCACTAACTTCACACACCATCAGGCTTCCAAGCAGCTCTCAAGGAAACTCAGTTTTCACACTCTATGCTTAGTGCCCTTTGAGTGCCTAGGACTGAAATGAAGCTTGGTGAGCATCCCACACAAACGATTGCTCCACATGCGGGTTTCACATGCCACCAACTCCACATTCACAGGCATCTTCAGCGCCACAGCCGTTTTCCGATAGCCCTCAATGCAAAGGCTCTAGACGCAAATATTGGTGTGAGAGCTAATTCAATCAAGGAAACACTGCATGTTGGTGAAGGGCATATTGAAGAAGGATCAGCCGAGTGGTTCTTGTGGGAGAACAACTCCATTTGGCTCACTAACTTCACACACCATCAGGCTTCCAAGCAGCTCTCAAGGAAACTCAGTTTTCACACTCTATGCTTAGTGTCCTTTGAGTGCATTATCTAGGAATGAACCTGGTAGAGCATCCCACACAAACGAATGCTCCACATGCGGGTTTCACATGCCACCAACTCCACATTCACAGGCAACTTCAGCGCCACAGCCGTTTTCAGATAGCCCTCAATGCAAAGGCTCTAGACGCAAATATTGGTGTGAGAGCTAATTCAACCAAGGAAACACTGCATGTTGGTGAAGGCAATATTGAAGAAGGATCAGCCGAGTAGTTCGTGTGGGAGAACAACTCCATTTGGCTCACTAACTTCACACACCATCAGGCTTCCAAGCAGCTCTCAAGGAAACTCAGTTTTCACACTCTATGCTTAGTGCCCTTTGAGTGCATTATCTAGGAATGAACCTGGCAGAGCATCCCACACAAACGAATGCTCCACATGCGGGTTTCACATGCCACCAACTCCACATTCACAGGCAACTTCAGCGCCACAGCCGTTTTCAGATAGCCCTCAATGCAAAGGCTCTAGACGCAAATATTGGTGTGAGAGCTAATTCAATCAAGGAAACACTGCATGATGGCAAAGGGGATATTGAAGAAGGATCAGCCGAGTGGTTCTTGTGGGAGAACAACTCCATTTGGCTCACTAACTTCACACACCATCAGGCTTCCAAGCAGCTCTCAAGGAAACTCAGTTTTTACACTCTATGCTTAGTACCCTTTGAGTGCATTATCTAGGAATGAACCTGGTAGAGCATCCCACACAAACGAATGCTCCACATGCGTGTTTCACATGCCACCAACTCCACATTCACAGGCAACTTCAGCGCCACATCCGTTTTCAGATAGCCCTCAATGCAAAGGCTCTAGACGCAAATATTGGTGTGAGAGCTAATTCAATCAAGGAAACACTGCATGTTGGTGAAGGGCATATTGAAGCAGGATCAGCCGAGTGGTTCTTGTGGGAGAACAACTCCATTTGGCTCACTAACTTCACACACCATCAGGCTTCCAAGCAGCTCTCAAGGAAACTCAGTTTTCACACTCTATGCTTAGTGCCCTTTGAGTGCCTAGGACTGAAATGAAGCTTGGTGAACATCACACACAAACGAATGCTCCACATGCGGGTTTCACATGCCACCAACTCCACATTCTCAGGCAACTTCAGCGCCACAGCCGTTTTCAGATAGCCCTCAATGCAAAGGCTCTAGACGCAAATATTGGTGTGAGAGCTAATTCAATCAAGGAAACACTGCATGTTGGTGAAGGGCATATTGAAGAAGGATCAGCCGAGTGGTTCTTGTGGGAGAACAACTCCATTTGGCTCAGTAACTTCACACACCATCAGGCTTCCAAGCAGCTCTCAAGGAAACTCAGTTTTCACACTCTATTCTTAGTACCCTTTGAGTGCATTATCTAGGAATGAACCTGGTAGAGCATCCCACACAAACGAATACTCCACATGCGGGTTTCACATGCCACCAACTCCACATTCACAGGCAACTTCAGCGCCACAGCCGTTTTCAGGTAGCCCTCAATGCAAAGGCTCTAGACGCAAATATTGGTGTGAGAGCTAATTCAACGAAGGAAACACTGCATGCTGGTGAAGGGGATATTGAAGAAGGATGAGCCGAGTAGTTCTTGTGGGAGAACAACTCCATTTGGCTCACTAACTTCACACACCATCAGGCTTCCAAGCAGCTCTCAAGGAAACTCAGTTTTCACACTCTATGCTTAGTGCCCTTTGAGTGCATTATCTAGGAATGAACCTGGTAGAGCATCCCACACAAACGAATGCTCCACATGCGGGTTTCACATGCCACCAACTCCACATTCACAGGCAACTTCAGCGCCACAGCCGTTTTCAGATAGCCCTCAATGCAAAGGCTCTAGACGCAAATATTGGTGTGAGAGCTAATTCAACCAAGGAAACACTGCATGTTGGTGTAGGCCATATTGAAGCAGGATCAGCCGAGTGGTTCTTGTGGGAGAACAACTCCATTTGGCTCACTAACTTCACACACCATCAGGCTTCCAAGCAGCTCTCAAGGAAACTCAGTTTTCACACTCTATGCTTAGTGCCCTTTGAGTGCATTATCTAGGAATGAACCTGGCAGAGCATCCCACACAAACGAATGCTCCACATGCGGGTTTCACATGCCACCAACTCCACATTCTCAGGCAACTTCAGCGCCACATCCGTTTTCAGATAGCCCTCAATGCAAAGGCTCTAGACGCAAATATTGGTGTGAGAGCTAATTCAATCAAGGAAACACTGCATGTTGGTGAAGGGCATATTGAAGAAGGATCAGCCGATTGGTTCTTGTGGGAGAACAACTCCATTTGGCTCACTAACTTCACACACCATCAGGCTTCCAAACAGCTCTCAAGGAAACTCAGTTTTCACACTCTATGCTTAGTGCCCTTTGAGTGAATTATCTAGGAATGAACCTGGTAGAGCATCCCACACAAACGAATGCTCCACATGCGGGTTTCACATGCCACCAACTCCACATTCACAGGCAACTTCAGCGCCACAGCCGTTTTCAGATAGCCCTCAATGCAAAGGCTCTAGACGCAAATATTGGTGTGAGAGCTAATTCAATCAAGAAGACACTGCATGCTGGTGAAGGGGATATTGAAGAAGGATGAGCCGAGTAGTTCTTGTGGGAGAACAACTCCATTTGGCTCACTAACTTCACACACCATCAGGCTTTCAAGCAGCTCTCAAGGAAACTCAGTTTTCACACTCTATGCTTAGTGTCCTTTGAGTGCATTACCTAGGAACGAACCTGGTAGAGCATCCCATAAAAACGAATGCTCCACATGCGGGTTTCACATGCCACCAACTCCACATTCACAGGCAACTTCAGCGCCACAGCCGTTTTCAGATAGCCCTCAATGCAAAGGCTCTAGACGCAAATATTGGTGTGAGAGCTAATTCAATCAAGGAAACACTGCATGTCGGTGAAGGGCATATTGAAGAAGGATCAGCTGTTGGTTCTTGTGGGAGAACAACTCCATTTGGCTCACTAACTTCACACACCATCAGGCTTCCAAGCAGCTCTCAAGGAAACTCAGTTTTCACACTCTATACTTAGTGCCCTTTGAGTGCCTAGGACTGAAATGAAGCTTGGTAGAGCATCCCACACAAACGAATGCTCCACATGCGGGTTTCACATGCCACCAACTCCACATTCTCAGGCAACTTCAGCGCCACAGCCGTTTTCAGATAGCCCTCAATGCAAAGGCTCTAGACGCAAATATTGGTGTGAGAGCTAATTCAATCAAGGAAACACTGCATGTTGGTGAAGGGCATATTGAAGAATTGTCAGCCGAGTAGTTCTTGTGGGAGAACAACTCCATTTGGCTCACTAACATCACACACCATCAGGCTTCCAAGCAGCTCTCAAGGAAACTCAGTTTTCACACTCTATGCTTAGTGCCCTTTGAGTGCATTATCTAGGAATGAACCTGGTAGAGCATCCCACACAAACGAATGCTCCACATGCGGGTTTCACATGCCACCAACTCCACATTCACAGGCAACTTCAGCGCCACAGCCGTTTTCAGATAGCCCTCAATGCAAAGGCTCTAGACGCAAATATTGGTGTGAGAGCTAATACAACCAAGGAAACACTGCATGTTGGTGAAGGCCATATTGAAGAAGGATCAGCCGAGTAGTTCTTGTGGGAGAACAACTCCATTGGGCTCACTAACGTCACACACCATCAGGCTTCCAAGCAGCTCTCAAGGAAACTCAGTTTTCACACTCTATGCTTAGTGCCCTTTGAGTGCATTATCTAGGAATGAACCTGGCAGAGCATCCCACACAAACGAATGCTCCACATGCGGGTTTCACATGCCACCAACTCCACATTCTCAGGCAACTTCAGCGCCACAGCCGTTTTCAGATAGCCCTCAATGCAAAGGCTCTAGATGCAAATATTGGTGTGGGAGCTAATTCAATCAAGGAGACACTGCATGTTGGTGAAGGGGATATTGAAGAAGGATCAGCCGAGTGGTTCTTGTGGGAGAACAACTCCATTTGGCTCACTAACTTCACACACCATCAGGCTTCCAAGCTGCTCTCAAGAAAACTCAGTTTTCACACTCTATGCTTAGTGCCCTTTGAGTGCCTAGGACTGAAATGAAGCTTGGTGAGCATCCCACACAAACGATTGCTCCACATGCGGGTTTCACATGCCACCAACTCCACATTCTCAGGCAACTTCAGCGCCACAGCCGTTTTCAGATAGCCCTCAATGCAAAGGCTCTAGACGCAAATATTGGTGTGAGAGCTAATTCAATCAAGGAAACACTGCATGTTGGTGAAGGGCATATTGAAGAAGGATCAGCCGAGTGGTTCTTGTGGGAGAACAACTCCATTTGGATCACTAACTTCACACACCATCAGGCTTCCAAGCAGCTCTCAAGGAAACTCAGTTTTCACACTCTATGCTTAGTGTCCTTTGAGTGCATTATCTAGGAATGAACCTGGTAGAGCATCCCACACAAACGAATGCTCCACATGCGGGTTTCACATGCCACCAACTCCACATTCACAGGCAACTTCAGCGCCACAGCCGTTTTCAGATAGCCCTCAATGCAAAGGCTCTAGACGCAAATATTGGTGTGAGAGCTAATTCAACCAAGGAAACACTGCATGTTGGTGAAGGCCATATTGAAGAAGGATCAGCCGAGTAGTTCGTGTGGGAGAACAACTCCATTTGGCTCACTAACTTCACACACCATCAGGCTTCCAAGCAGCTCTCAAGGAAACTCAGTTTTCACACTCTATGCTTAGTGCCCTTTGAGTGCCTAGGACTGAAATGAAGCTTGGTGAACATCCCACACAAACGAATGCTCCACATGCGGGTTTCACATGCCACCAACTCCACATTCTCAGGCAACTTCAGCGCCACAGCCGTTTTCAGATAGCCCTCAATGCAAAGGCTCTAGACGCAAATATTGGTGTGAGAGCTAATTCAATCAAGGAAACACTGCATGTTGGTGAAGGGCATATTGAAGAAGGATCAGCCGAGTGGTTCTTGTGGGAGAACAACTCCATTTGGCTCACTAACTTCACACACCATCAGGCTTCCAAGCAGCTCTCAAGGAAACTCAGTTTTCACACTCTATGCTTAGTGCCCTTTGAGTGCATTATCTAGGAATGAACCTGGTAGAGCATCCCACACAAACGAATGCTCCACATGCGGGTTTCACATGCCACCAACTCCACATTCTCAGGCAACTTCAGCGCCACAGCCGTTTTCAGATAGCCCTCAATGCAAAGGCTCTAGACGCAAATATTGCTGTGAGAGCTAATTCAATCAAGGAGACACTGCATGTTGGTGAAGTGGATATTGAAGAAGGATCAGCCGAGTGGTTCTTGTGGGAGAACAACTCGATTTGGCTCAGTAACTTCACACACCATCAGGCTTCCAAGCAGCTCTCAAGGAAACTCAGTTTTTCCACACTCTATGCTTAGTGCCCTTTGAGTGCATTATCTAGGAATCAACCTGGTAGAGCATCCACACAAACGAATGCTCCACATGCGGGTTTCACATGCCACCAACTCCACATTCTCAGGCAACTTCAGCGCCACAGCCGTTTTCAGATAGCCCTCAATGCAAAGGCTCTAGACGCAAATATTGGTGTGAGAGCTAATTCAATCAAGGAAACACTGCATGTTGGTGAAGAGCATATTGAAGAATGATCACCCGAGTGGTTCTTGTGGGAGAACAACTCCATTTGGCTCACTAACTTCACACACCAACAGTCTTCCAAGCAGCTCTCAAGGAAACTCAGTTTTCACACTCTATGCTTAGTGCCCTTTGAGTGCCTAGGACGGAAATGAAGATTGGTGAGCATCCCACACAAACGAATGCTCCACATGCGGGTTTCACATGCCACCAACTCCACATTCACAGGCAACTTCAGCACCACAGCCGTTTTCAGATAGCCCTCAATGCAAAGGCTCTAGACGCAAATATTGGTGTGAGAGCTAAATCAATCAAGGAAACACTGCATGTCGGTGAAGGGCATATTGAAGAATTATCAGCCGAGTAGTTCTTGTGGGAGAACAACTCCATTTGGCTCACTAACTTCACACACCATCAGGCTTTCAAGCAGCTCTCAAGGAAACTCAGTTTTCACACTCTATGCTTAGTGTCCTTTGAGTGCATTATCTAGGAACGAACGTGGTAGAGCATCCCACACAAACGAATGCTCCACATGCGGGTTTCACATGCCACCAACTCCACATTCACAGGCAACTTCAGCGCCACAGCCGTTTTCAGATAGACCTCAATGCAAAGGCTCTAGACGCAAATATTGGTGTGAGAGCTAATTCAATCAAGGAGACACTGCATGTTGGTGAAGGAGATATTGAAGCAGGATCAGCCGAGTGGTTCTTGTGGGAGAACAACTCCATTTGGCTCACTAACTTCACACACCATCAGGCTTCCAAGCAGCTCTCAAGGAAACTCAGTTTTCACACTCTATGCTTAGTGCCCTTTGAGTGCCTAGGACTGAAATGAAGCTTGGTGAGCATCCCACACAAACGAATGCTCCACATGCGGGTTTCACGGGCCACCAACTCCACATTCTCAGGCAACTTCAGCGCCACAGCCGTTTTCAGATAGCCCTCAATGCAAAGGCTCTAGACGCAAATATTGGTGTGAGAGCTAATTACATCAAGGAAATACTGCATGTTTGTGAAGGCCATATTGAAGAAGGATCAGCCGAGTGGTTCTTGTGGTAGAACAACTCCATTTGGCTCACTAACTTCACACACCATCAGGCTTCCAAGCAGCTCTCAAGGAAACTCAGTTTTCACACTCTATGCTTAGTGTCCTTTGAGTGCATTATCTAGGAACGAACCTGGTAGAGCATCCCATACAAACGAATGCTCCACATGCGGGTTTCACATGCCACCAACTCCACATTCACAGGCAACTTCAGCGCCACAGCCGTTTTCAGATAGCCCTCAATGCAAAGGCTCTAGACGCAAATATTGGTGTGAGAGCTAATTCAATCAAGGAGACACTGCATGTTGGTGAAGGGCATATTGAAGAAGGATCAGCCGAGTGGTTCTTGTGGGAGAACAACTCCATTTGGCTCACTAACTTCACACACCATCAGGCTTCCAAGCAGCTCTCAAGGAAACTCAGTTTTCACACTCTATGCTTAGTGCCCTTTGAGTGCCTAGGACTGAAATGAAACTTGGTGAGCATCCCACACAAACGAATGCTCCACATGCGGGTTTCACGTGCCACCAACTCCACATTCTCAGGCAACTTCAGCGCCACAGCCGTTTTCAGATAGCCCTCAATGCAAAGGCTCTAGACGCAAATATTGGTGTGAGAGCTAATTACATCAAGGAAACACTGCATGTTGGTGAAGGGCATATTGAAGAATTGTCAGCCGAGTAGTTCTTTTGGGAGAACAACTCCATTTGGCTCAGTAACTTCACACACCATCAGGCTTCCAAGCAGCTCTCAAGGAAACTCAGTTTTCACACTCTATGCTTAGTGCCGTTTGAGTGCATTATCTAGGAATGAACCTGGCAGAGCATCCCACACAAACGAATGCTCCACATGCCGGTTTCACATGCCACCAACTCCACATTCACAGGCAACTTCAGCGCCACAGCCGTTTTCAGATAGCCCTCAATGCAAAGGCTCTAGACGCAAATATTGGTGTGAGAGCTAATACAACCAAGGAAACACTGCATGTTGGTGAAGGGCATATTGAAGAAGGATCAGCCGAAGTGGTTCTTGTGGGAGAACAACTCCATTTGGCTCACTAACTTCACACACCATCAGGCTTCCAAGCAGCTCTCAAGGAAACTCAGTTTTCACACTCTATACTTAGTGCCCTTTGAGTGCCTAGGACGGAAATGAAGCTTGGTAGAGCATCCCACACAAACGAATGCTCCACATGTGGGTTTCACATGCCACCAACTCCACATTCACAGGCAACTTCAGCGCCACAGCTGTTTTCAGATAGCCCTCAATGCAAAGGCTCTAGACGCAAATATTGGTGTGAGAGCTAATTCAATCAAGGAAACACTGCATGTTGGTGAAGGGCATATTGAAGAATTGTCAGCCGAGTAGTTCTTGTGGGAGAACAACTCCATTTGGCTCACTAACATCACACACCATCAGGCTTCCAAGCAGCTCTCAAGGAAACTCAGTTTTCACACTCTATGCTTAGTGCCGTTTGAGTGCATTATCTAGGAATGAACCTGGCAGAGCATCCCACACAAACGAATGCTCCACATGTGGGTTTCACATGCCACCAACTCCACATTCACAGGCAACTTCAGCGCCACAGCTGTTTTCAGATAGCCCTCAATGCAAAGGCTCTAGACGCAAATATTGGTGTGAGAGCTAATACAACCAAGGAAACACTGCATGTTGGTGAAGGCCATATTGAAGAAGGATCAGCCGAGTAGTTCTTGTGGAGAACAACTCCATTGGGCTCACTAACTTCACACACCATCAGGCTTCCAAGCAGCTCTCAAGGAAACTCAGTTTTCACACTCTATGCTTAGTGCCCTTTGAGTGCATTATCTAGGAATGAACCTGGCAGAGCATCCCACACAAACGAATGCTCCACATGCGGGTTTCACATGCCACCAACTCCACATTCACAGGCAACTTCAGCACCACAGCCGTTTTCAGATAGCCCTCAATGCAAAGGCTCTAGACGCAAATATTGGTGTGAGAGCTAATTCAATCAAGGAAACACTGCATGTTGGTGAAGGGCATATTGAAGAAGGATCAGCCGAGTGGTTCTTGTGGGAGAACAACTCCATTTGGCTCACTAACTTCACACACCATCAGGCTTCCAAGCAGCTCTCAAGGAAACTCAGTTTTCACACTCTATGCTTAGTGCCCTTTGAGTGCCTAGGACTGAAATGAAGCTTGGTGAGCATCCCACACAAACGCATGCTCCACATGCGGGTTTCACATGCCACCAACTCCACATTCTCAGGCAACTTCAGCGCCACAGCCATTTTCAGATAGCCCTCAATGCAAAGGCTCTAGACGCAAATATTGGTGTGAGAGCTAATTCAATCAAGGAAACACTGCATGTTGGTGAAGGCCATATTGAAGAAGGATCAGCCGAGTGGTTCTTGTGGTAGAACAACTCCATTTGGCTCACTAACTTCACACACCATCAGGCTTCCAAGCAGCTCTCAAGGAAACTCAGTTTTCACACTCTATGCTTAGTGCCCTTTGAGTGCCTAGGACTGAAATGAAGCTTGGTGAGCATCACACACAAACGAATGCTCCACATGCGGGTTTCACGTGCCACCAACTCCACATTCTCAGGCAACTTCAGCGCCACAGCCGTTTTCAGATAGCCCTCAATGCAAAGGCTCTAGACGCAAATATTGGTGTGAGAGCTAATTACATCAAGGAGACACTGCATGTTGGTGAAGGGAATATTGAAGAATTGTCAGCCGAGTAGTTCTTTTGGGAAAAAACTCCATTTGGCTCAGTAACTTCACACACCATCAGGCTTCCAAGCAGCTCTCAAGGAAACTCAGTTTTCACACTCTATGCTTAGTGCCGTTTGAGTGCATTATCTAGGAATGAACCTGGCAGAGCATCCCACACAAACGAATGCTCCACATGCGGGTTTCACATGCCACCAACTCCACATTCACAGGCAACTTCAGCGCCACAGCCGTTTTCAGATAGACCTCAATGCAAAGGCTCTAGACGCAAATATTGGTGTGAGAGCTAATTCAATCAAGGAGACACTGCATGTTGGTGAAGGAGATATTGAAGAAGGATCAGCCGAGTGGTTCTTGTGGGAGAACAACTCCATTTGGCTCACTAACTTCACACACCATCAGGCTTCCAAGCAGCTCTCAAGGAAACTCAGTTTTCACACTCTATGCTTAGTGTCCTTTGAGTGCATTATCTAGGAACGAACCTGGTAGAGCATCCCATACAAACGAATGCTCCACATGCGGGTTTCACATGCCACCAACTCCACATTCACAGGCAACTTCAGCGCCACAGCCGTTTTCAGATAGCCCTCAATGCAAAGGCTCTAGACGCAAATATTGGTGTGAGAGCTAATTCAATCAAGGAGACACTGCATGTTGGTGAAGGAGATATTGAAGCAGGATCAGCCGAGTGGTTCTTGTGGGAGAACAACTCCATTTGGATCACTAACTTCACACACCATCAGGCTTCCAAGCAGTTCTCAAGGAAACTCAGTTTTCACACTCTATGCTTAGTGCCCTTTGAGTGCCTAGGACTGAAATGAAGCTTGGTGAGCATCCCACACAAACGAATGCTCCACATGCGGGTTTCACGTGCCACCAACTCCACATTCTCAGGCAACTTCAGCGCCACAGCCGTTTTCAGATAGCCCTCAATGCAAAGGCTCTAGACGCAAATATTGGTGTGAGAGCTAATTACATCAAGGAAACACTGCATGTCGGTGAAGGGCATATTGAAGCAGGATCAGCTGTTGGTTCTTGTGGGAGAACAACTCCATTTGGCTCACTAACTTCACACACCATCAGGCTTCCAAGCAGCTCTCAAGGAAACTCAGTTTTCACACTCTA
>NW_026699007.1:42500-92340 GCF_030435755.1 Ochotona princeps | reverse complement strand
GGTTAGGGGTTAGGGGTTAGGGTTAGGGGTTAGGGGTTAGGGTTAGGGTTTAGGGTTACTGTTAGAGTTAGGCAGCATGCTACTTTCCCTGCAAGTTTCCCATAGGTTGGAGAACACTGGAAATGACATCTCTCCCCCCCACCCTCCACCACCATCACCACCCCCACTGCTCTCCATCATTGCCTATCCAGATACAAAGGTGTACCAGACACTGTTGGTAAATTCCACTCACTCACTCCCAGAATACAGATCATTCGATTTTACATTCGTGATTTATTACCACCTATTTATCATTATTGATTGATTTTGCTCCTCACTTCTCTCTCTGAGATTTGGCTCAGTATCTTGTCAAAATGCAATGTGAACACCTCCAGATGGGACTCCGATGCCCATTGGTTTAGTTGTTTTGTTGAGGTTCTGTGCACATGAAGTCAGAAACGTTCAGTTTTTACACACACACACACAGGTTTGAGGCAAAAGCTGTTGAAAACCCTGTTTGTATGCTAAACAGAGCTGTGTGGCACTGAGGACCAGTATTCTATACTCTCTGGAATGCTGTGTTCACCAACGTTCTGAGTTCTCTAGGCCTGCATTTTGGGGACAAAGTCCTGAACTGACTGGTGAAGTGGTGGAAGATTCTCTCTCTCTCTCTCTCTCTCTCTCTCTCTCTGCCCCTCTCTCCCTCCTTCTCTCTTTCTCCCTCTCTCCCTCCCACCCTAACCCTTTCTTTTCCAAGGAAGGCAGTCGACCAGCTGCCTGGTTGCACTTAGTCTCTCAGCTGAGGTCGACCAGTCGCATTTGGTCTCAGCTGAGGTTGACCAGTTGCTTTTGGTCTCAGCGGAGGTCGACCAGTTGCATTTGGTCTCAGCGGAGGTCGACCAGTTGCATTTGGTCTCTCAGCTCAGGTCGACCAGTTGCACTTCGTCTCTCGGCGGTGGTCGACCAGCTGCCCGGCGGCAATTGACACACGCTATTTGCCAGCAGGTGTCACTCTTGACCTATTGATTGTCTGCATCCTCTCAGCCTTCTGAAACCTGACCTTCCCTCCCCCTCCCCCCACTCTCTTGGCTCCCTCCTTGCCATCTCTGCACCGCTTCTCCTCCCACCCCGTTTAGATGTTCAATGCTAACTGACTTTCTTCTTTTCTTTCCCACCACCCCAACTCCCACCCCTCCACAGATTTTCCCCGTTTGGCTACAGTGCCAGAATCCTTCCTAAGGAATCTGAATTCCATCCGTCTCTGCACTTGTTCAACGTTGTTTCTCTCTTTTAAAAATTCTTTCTTTCTTTCTTTCTTTCTTTCTTTCTTTCTTTCTTTCTTTCTTTCTTTCTTTCTTTCTTTCTTTCTTTCTTTCTTCCTTCCTTCCTTCCTTCCTTCCTTCCTTCCTTCCTTCCTTCCTTCCTTCCTTCCTTCCTTCCTTCCTTCCTTCCTTTCTTTCTTTCTTTCCTTGTCTTTCCTTGTCTTTCTTTCTTTCTTTCTGTATAGTTGGGGAGTCTTTCTAAAAATTGTTTCAACTTAAATTTCAGTTTTTCATTGACTTGTGCATTTCTTTTTCCCCTTGCTTCAGAAAGAAAGGAACACTCGTTTCACCAGGGGAAGCTGGGCTCAACGTTGAGTAATGACCTGCTTCTGCTGGGGCAGTACAATGCTGCCCACAGCCTTTTCCCGCCCGGGCTGCTTGCGAATTAGTCCAACACTAAACCACCAAGATGCTCAGGTGTGCCGTGTTGCGTCCCAGACTCGAAAAGATATCCAAGAAAGAGGTGGGGGGGGAGCTGCTGGGCTTAGGGTAAGGGGTTAGGGTTAGGGGTTAGGAGTCAGGGTTAGGGGTTAGGAGTCAGGGTTAGGGTTAGGGTTTAGGAGTCAGGGTTATGGTTAGGGGTTAGGAGTCAGGGTCAGGGGTTAGGGTTAGGGTTAGGGTTAGGGTTTAGGGGTTAGGGCTAGGGTTAGGGGATAGGGGTTAGGGTTAGGGTAAGGGGATAGGGGTTAGGGTTAGGGTTAGGGTTAGGGGTTAGGAGTCAGGGTTAGGGGTTAGGGTTAGGGGTTAGGGTTAGGGGTTAGGGTTAGGAGTCAGGATTAGGGGTTAGGGGTTAGGGTTAGGGTTAGGGTTAGGATTAGGGGTTAGGGTTAGGGTTAGGGTTTAGGGGTTAGTGTTAGGTTTAGGGGTTGGGGTTAGGAGTCAGGGTCAGGGATTAGGGTTAGGGGTTAGGGTTAGGGCTTAGGGTTAGGAGTCAGGGTTAGGGGTTAGGGGTTAGGGTTAGGGTTAGGGTTAGGGTTTAGGGGTTAGGGTTAGGGTTAGGGGTTAGGGTTAGAGTTAGGCAGCGCAGCATGCTACTTTCCCTACAACTTTCCCATAGGTTGGAGAACACTGGAAATGACATCTCTCCCCCCCACCCTCCACCACCATCACCACCCCCACTGCTCTCCATCATTGCCTATCCAGATACAAAGGTGTACCAGACACTGTTGGTAAATTCCACTCACTCACTCCCAGAATACAGATCATTCGATTTTACATTCGTGATTTCTTACCACCTATTTCTCATTATTGATTGATTTTGCTCCTCACTTCTCTCTCTGAGATTTGGCTCAGTATCTTGTCAAAATGCCATGTGAACACCTCCAGATGGGACTCCGATGCCCATTGGTTTAGTTGTTTTGTTGAGGTTCTGTGCACATGAAGTCAGAAACGTTCAGTTTTTACACACACACACACACACACACACACACACACACACAGGTTTGAGGCAAAAGCTGTTGAAAACCCTGTTTGTATGCTAAACAGAGCTGTGTGGCACTGAGGACCAGTATTCTATACTCTCTGGAATGCTGTGTTCACCAACGTTCTGAGTTCTCTAGGCCTGCATTTTGGGGACAAAGACCTGAACTGACTGGTGAAGTGGTGGAAGATTCTCTCCCTCTCTCTCTCTCTCTCTCTCTCTCTCTCTCTCTCCTCTCTCTGCCCCTCTCTCCCTCTCTCCCTCCTTCTCTCTTTCTCCCTCTCTCCCTCCCACCCAAACCCTTTCTTTTCCAAGGAAGGCAGTCGACCAGCTGCCTGGTTGCACTTAGTCTCTCAGCTGAGGTTGACCAGTTGCTTTTGGTCTCAGCGGAGGTCGACCAGTTGCATTTGGTCTCAGCGGAGGTCGACCAGTTGCATTTGGGCTCTCAGCTCAGGTCGACCAGTTGCACTTAGTCTCTCGGCGGTGGTCGACCAGCTGCCCGGCGGCAATTGACACACGCTATTTGCCAGCAGGTGCCACTCTTGACCTATTGATTGTCTGCATCCTCTCAGCCTTCTGAAACCTGACCTTCCCTCCCCCTCCCCCCACTCTCTTGGCTCCCTCCTTGCCATCTCTGCACCGCTTCTCCTACCACCCCGTTTAGATGTTCAATGCTAACTGACTTTCTTCTTTTCTTCCCCACCACCCCAACTCCCACCCCTCCACAGATTTTCCCCATTGGACTACAGTGCTAGAATCCTTCCTAAGGAATCTGAATTCCATCCGTCTCTGCACTTGTTCAACGTTGTTTCTCTCTTTTAAAAATTCTTTCTTTCTTTCTTTCTTTCTTTCCTTCTTTCTTCCTTCCTTCCTTCCTTCCTTCCTTCCTTCCTTCCTTCCTTCCTTCCTTCCTTTCCTTGTCTTTCCTTTTCTTTCTTTCTTTCTTTCTGTATAGTTGGGGAGTCTTTCTAAAAATTGTTTCAACTTAAATTTCAGTTTTTCATTGACTTGTGCATTTCTTTTTCCCCTTGCTTCAGAAAGAAAGGAACACTCGTTTCACCAGGGGAAGCTGGGCTCAACGTTGAGTAATGACCTGCTTCTGCTGGGGCAGTACAATGCTGCCCACAGCCTTTTCCCGCCCGGGCTGCTTGCGAATTAGTCCAACACTAAACCACCAAGATGCTCAGGTGTGCCGTGTCGCGTCCCAGACTCGAAAAGATATCCAGGAAAGAGGTGGGGGGGAGCTGCTGGGCTTAGGGTAAGGGGTTAGGGTTAGGGGTTAGGAGTCAGGGTTAGGGTTAGGGTTAGGGGTTGGGGTTAGGAGTCAGGGTTAGGGGTTAGGGGTTAGGGGTTGGGTTAGGGTTAGGGGTTAGGGTTAGGGGTTAGGGTTAGGGGTTAGGGTTAGGGTTAGGGGTTAGGGTTAGGGGTTAGGGTTAGGGGTTAGGGTTAGGGTTAGGGGTTAGGGTTAGGGTTCGGGTTTAGGGGTTATTGTTAGGGTTAGGGGTTGGGGTTAGGAGTCAGGGTCAGGGGTTAGGGTTAGGGTTAGGGTTTAGGGTTAGGGGTTGGGGTTAGAAGTCAGGGTTAGGGGTGAGGAGTCAGGGTTAGGGGTTAGGGTTAGGGTTAGGGTTTAGGGGTTAGAGGTCAGGGTTAGGGGTTAGGGTTAGGGGTTAGGGGTTGGGGTTAGGGGTTAGGGTTTGTTGTTAGGGTTAGGGGTTAGGGTTAGGAGTCACGGTTAGGGTTAGTGGTTAGGGTTAGGGTTAGGGTTTAGGGGTTAGTGTTAGGATTAGGGGTTGGGGTTAGGAGTCAGGGTCAGCGGTTAGGGTTAGGGGTTAGGGGTTAGGGTTAGGAGTCAGGGTTAGGGGTTAGGGGTTAGGGTTAGGGGTTAGGGGTTAGGGTTAGGGGTTAGGGGTTAGGGTTAGGGTTTAGGGTTACTGTTAGAGTTAGGCAGCATGCTACTTTCCCTGCAAGTTTCCCATAGGTTGGAGAACACTGGAAATGACATCTCTCCCCCCCACCCTCCACCACCATCACCACCCCCACTGCTCTCCATCATTGCCTATCCAGATACAAAGGTGTACCAGACACTGTTGGTAAATTCCACTCACTCACTCCCAGAATACAGATCATTCGATTTTACATTCGTGATTTATTACCACCTATTTATCATTATTGATTGATTTTGCTCCTCACTTCTCTCTCTGAGATTTGGCTCAGTATCTTGTCAAAATGCAATGTGAACACCTCCAGATGGGACTCCGATGCCCATTGGTTTAGTTGTTTTGTTGAGGTTCTGTGCACATGAAGTCAGAAACGTTCAGTTTTTACACACACACACACAGGTTTGAGGCAAAAGCTGTTGAAAACCCTGTTTGTATGCTAAACAGAGCTGTGTGGCACTGAGGACCAGTATTCTATACTCTCTGGAATGCTGTGTTCACCAACGTTCTGAGTTCTCTAGGCCTGCATTTTGGGGACAAAGTCCTGAACTGACTGGTGAAGTGGTGGAAGATTCTCTCTCTCTCTCTCTCTCTCTCTCTCTCTCTGCCCCTCTCTCCCTCCTTCTCTCTTTCTCCCTCTCTCCCTCCCACCCTAACCCTTTCTTTTCCAAGGAAGGCAGTCGACCAGCTGCCTGGTCTTAGTCTCTCAGCTGAGGTCGACCAGTCGCATTTGGTCTCAGCTGAGGTTGACCAGTTGCTTTTGGTCTCAGCGGAGGTCGACCAGTTGCATTTGGTCTCAGCGGAGGTCGACCAGTTGCATTTGGTCTCTCAGCTCAGGTCGACCAGTTGCACTTCGTCTCTCGGCGGTGGTCGACCAGCTGCCCGGCGGCAATTGACACACGCTATTTGCCAGCAGGTGTCACTCTTGACCTATTGATTGTCTGCATCCTCTCAGCCTTCTGAAACCTGACCTTCCCTACCCCTCCCCCCACTCTCTTGGCTCCCTCCTTGCCATCTCTGCACCGCTTCTCCTCCCACCCCGTTTAGATGTTCAATGCTAACTGACTTTCTTCTTTTCTTTCCCACCACCCCAACTCCCACCCCTCCACAGATTTTCCCCGTTTGGCTACAGTGCCAGAATCCTTCCTAAGGAATCTGAATTCCATCCGTCTCTGCACTTGTTCAACGTTGTTTCTCTCTTTTAAAAATTCTTTCTTTCTTTCTTTCTTTCTTTCTTTCTTTCTTTCTTTCTTTCTTTCTTTCTTTCTTTCTTTCTTTCTTTCTTTCTTTCTTTCTTTCTTTCTTCCTTCCTTCCTTCCTTCCTTCCTTCCTTCCTTCCTTCCTTTCTTTCTTTCCTTGTCTTTCCTTGTCTTTCTTTCTTTCTTTCTGTATAGTTGGGGAGTCTTTCTAAAAATTGTTTCAACTTAAATTTCAGTTTTTCATTGACTTGTGCATTTCTTTTTCCCCTTGCTTCAGAAAGAAAGGAACACTCGTTTCACCAGGGGAAGCTGGGCTCAACGTTGAGTAATGACCTGCTTCTGCTGGGGCAGTACAATGCTGCCCACAGCCTTTTCCCGCCCGGGCTGCTTGCGAATTAGTCCAACACTAAACCACCAAGATGCTCAGGTGTGCCGTGTTGCGTCCCAGACTCGAAAAGATATCCAAGAAAGAGGTGGGGGGGGAGCTGCTGGGCTTAGGGTAAGGGGTTAGGGTTAGGGGTTAGGAGTCAGGGTTAGGGGTTAGGAGTCAGGGTTAGGGTTAGGGTTTAGGAGTCAGGGTTATGGTTAGGGGTTAGGAGTCAGGGTCAGGGGTTAGGGTTAGGGTTAGGGTTAGGGTTTAGGGGTTAGGGCTAGGGTTAGGGGATAGGGGTTAGGGTTAGGGTAAGGGGATAGGGGTTAGGGTTAGGGTTAGGGTTAGGGGTTAGGAGTCAGGGTTAGGGGTTAGGGTTAGGGGTTAGGGTTAGGGGTTAGGGTTAGGAGTCAGGATTAGGGGTTAGGGGTTAGGGTTAGGGTTAGGGTTAGGATTAGGGGTTAGGGTTAGGGTTAGGGTTTAGGGGTTAGTGTTAGGTTTAGGGGTTGGGGTTAGGAGTCAGGGTCAGGGATTAGGGTTAGGGGTTAGGGTTAGGGCTTAGGGTTAGGAGTCAGGGTTAGGGGTTAGGGGTTAGGGTTAGGGTTAGGGTTAGGGTTTAGGGGTTAGGGTTAGGGTTAGGGGTTAGGGTTAGAGTTAGGCAGCATGCTACTTTCCCTACAAGTTTCCCATAGGTTGGAGAACACTGGAAATGACATCTCTCCCCCCCACCCTCCACCACCATCACCACCCCCACTGCTCTCCATCATTGCCTATCCAGATACAAAGGTGTACCAGACACTGTTGGTAAATTCCACTCACTCACTCCCAGAATACAGATCATTCGATTTTACATTCGTGATTTCTTACCACCTATTTCTCATTATTGATTGATTTTGCTCCTCACTTCTCTCTCTGAGATTTGGCTCAGTATCTTGTCAAAATGCCATGTGAACACCTCCAGATGGGACTCCGATGCCCATTGGTTTAGTTGTTTTGTTGAGGTTCTGTGCACATGAAGTCAGAAACGTTCAGTTTTTACACACACACACACACACACACACACACACACACACAGGTTTGAGGCAAAAGCTGTTGAAAACCCTGTTTGTATGCTAAACAGAGCTGTGTGGCACTGAGGACCAGTATTCTATACTCTCTGGAATGCTGTGTTCACCAACGTTCTGAGTTCTCTAGGCCTGCATTTTGGGGACAAAGACCTGAACTGACTGGTGAAGTGGTGGAAGATTCTCTCCCTCTCTCTCTCTCTCTCTCTCTCTCTCTCTCTCTCTCTCTCTGCCCCTCTCTCCCTCTCTCCCTCCTTCTCTCTTTCTCCCTCTCTCCCTCCCACCCAAACCCTTTCTTTTCCAAGGAAGGCAGTCGACCAGCTGCCTGGTTGCACTTAGTCTCTCAGCTGAGGTTGACCAGTTGCTTTTGGTCTCAGCGGAGGTCGACCAGTTGCATTTGGTCTCAGCGGAGGTCGACCAGTTGCATTTGGGCTCTCAGCTCAGGTCGACCAGTTGCACTTAGTCTCTCGGCGGTGGTCGACCAGCTGCCCGGCGGCAATTGACACACGCTATTTGCCAGCAGGTGCCACTCTTGACCTATTGATTGTCTGCATCCTCTCAGCCTTCTGAAACCTGACCTTCCCTCCCCCTCCCCCCACTCTCTTGGCTCCCTCCTTGCCATCTCTGCACCGCTTCTCCTCCCACCCCGTTTAGATGTTCAATGCTAACTGACTTTCTTCTTTTCTTCCCCACCACCCCAACTCCCACCCCTCCACAGATTTTCCCCATTGGACTACAGTGCTAGAATCCTTCCTAAGGAATCTGAATTCCATCCGTCTCTGCACTTGTTCAACGTTGTTTCTCTCTTTTAAAAATTCTTTCTTTCTTTCTTTCTTTCTTTCCTTCTTTCTTCCTTCCTTCCTTCCTTCCTTCCTTCCTTCCTTCCTTCCTTCCTTCCTTCCTTTCTTTCCTTGTCTTTCCTTTTCTTTCTTTCTTTCTTTCTGTATAGTTGGGGAGTCTTTCTAAAAATTGTTTCAACTTAAATTTCAGTTTTTCATTGACTTGTGCATTTCTTTTTCCCCTTGCTTCAGAAAGAAAGGAACACTCGTTTCACCAGGGGAAGCTGGGCTCAACGTTGAGTAATGACCTGCTTCTGCTGGGGCAGTACAATGCTGCCCACAGCCTTTTCCCGCCCGGGCTGCTTGCGAATTAGTCCAACACTAAACCACCAAGATGCTCAGGTGTGCCGTGTCGCGTCCCAGACTCGAAAAGATATCCAGGAAAGAGGTGGGGGGGAGCTGCTGGGCTTAGGGTAAGGGGTTAGGGTTAGGGGTTAGGAGTCAGGGTTAGGGTTAGGGTTAGGGGTTGGGGTTAGGAGTCAGGGTTAGGGGTTAGGGGTTAGGGGTTGGGTTAGGGTTAGGGGTTAGGGTTAGGGGTTAGGGTTAGGGGTTAGGGTTAGGGTTAGGGGTTAGGGTTAGGGGTTAGGGTTAGGGGTTAGGGTTAGGGTTAGGGGTTAGGGTTAGGGTTCGGGTTTAGGGGTTATTGTTAGGGTTAGGGGTTGGGGTTAGGAGTCAGGGTCAGGGGTTAGGGTTAGGGTTAGGGTTTAGGGTTAGGGGTTGGGGTTAGAAGTCAGGGTTAGGGGTGAGGAGTCAGGGTTAGGGGTTAGGGTTAGGGTTAGGGTTTAGGGGTTAGAGGTCAGGGTTAGGGGTTAGGGTTAGGGGTTAGGGGTTGGGGTTAGGGGTTAGGGTTTGTTGTTAGGGTTAGGGGTTAGGGTTAGGAGTCACGGTTAGGGTTAGTGGTTAGGGTTAGGGTTAGGGTTTAGGGGTTAGTGTTAGGATTAGGGGTTGGGGTTAGGAGTCAGGGTCAGCGGTTAGGGTTAGGGGTTAGGGGTTAGGGTTAGGAGTCAGGGTTAGGGGTTAGGGGTTAGGGTTAGGGGTTAGGGGTTAGGGTTAGGGGTTAGGGGTTAGGGTTAGGGTTTAGGGTTACTGTTAGAGTTAGGCAGCATGCTACTTTCCCTGCAAGTTTCCCATAGGTTGGAGAACACTGGAAATGACATCTCTCCCCCCCACCCTCCACCACCATCACCACCCCCACTGCTCTCCATCATTGCCTATCCAGATACAAAGGTGTACCAGACACTGTTGGTAAATTCCACTCACTCACTCCCAGAATACAGATCATTCGATTTTACATTCGTGATTTATTACCACCTATTTATCATTATTGATTGATTTTGCTCCTCACTTCTCTCTCTGAGATTTGGCTCAGTATCTTGTCAAAATGCAATGTGAACACCTCCAGATGGGACTCCGATGCCCATTGGTTTAGTTGTTTTGTTGAGGTTCTGTGCACATGAAGTCAGAAACGTTCAGTTTTTACACACACACACACAGGTTTGAGGCAAAAGCTGTTGAAAACCCTGTTTGTATGCTAAACAGAGCTGTGTGGCACTGAGGACCAGTATTCTATACTCTCTGGAATGCTGTGTTCACCAACGTTCTGAGTTCTCTAGGCCTGCATTTTGGGGACAAAGTCCTGAACTGACTGGTGAAGTGGTGGAAGATTCTCTCTCTCTCTCTCTCTCTCTCTCTCTCTCTCTGCCCCTCTCTCCCTCCTTCTCTCTTTCTCCCTCTCTCCCTCCCACCCTAACCCTTTCTTTTCCAAGGAAGGCAGTCGACCAGCTGCCTGGTTGCACTTAGTCTCTCAGCTGAGGTCGACCAGTCGCATTTGGTCTCAGCTGAGGTTGACCAGTTGCTTTTGGTCTCAGCGGAGGTCGACCAGTTGCATTTGGTCTCAGCGGAGGTCGACCAGTTGCATTTGGTCTCAGCGGAGGTCGACCAGTTGCATTTGGTCTCTCAGCTCAGGTCGACCAGTTGCACTTCGTCTCTCGGCGGTGGTCGACCAGCTGCCCGGCGGCAATTGACACACGCTATTTGCCAGCAGGTGTCACTCTTGACCTATTGATTGTCTGCATCCTCTCAGCCTTCTGAAACCTGACCTTCCCTACCCCTCCCCCCACTCTCTTGGCTCCCTCCTTGCCATCTCTGCACCGCTTCTCCTCCCACCCCGTTTAGATGTTCAATGCTAACTGACTTTCTTCTTTTCTTTCCCACCACCCCAACTCCCACCCCTCCACAGATTTTCCCCGTTTGGCTACAGTGCCAGAATCCTTCCTAAGGAATCTGAATTCCATCCGTCTCTGCACTTGTTCAACGTTGTTTCTCTCTTTTAAAAATTCTTTCTTTCTTTCTTTCTTTCTTTCTTTCTTTCTTTCTTTCTTTCTTTCTTTCTTCCTTCCTTCCTTCCTTCCTTCCTTCCTTCCTTCCTTCCTTCCTTCCTTCCTTCCTTCCTTTCTTTCCTTGTCTTTCCTTTTCTTTCTTTCTTTCTTTCTGTATAGTTGGGGAGTCTTTCTAAAAATTGTTTCAACTTAAATTTCAGTTTTTCATTGACTTGTGCATTTCTTTTTCCCCTTGCTTCAGAAAGAAAGGAACACTCGTTTCACCAGGGGAAGCTGGGCTCAACGTTGAGTAATGACCTGCTTCTGCTGGGGCAGTACAATGCTGCCCACAGCCTTTTCCCGCCCGGGCTGCTTGCGAATTAGTCCAACACTAAACCACCAAGATGCTCAGGTGTGCCGTGTCGCGTCCCAGACTCGAAAAGATATCCAGGAAAGAGGTGGGGGGGAGCTGCTGGGCTTAGGGTAAGGGGTTAGGGTTAGGGGTTAGGAGTCAGGGTTAGGGTTAGGGTTAGGGGTTGGGGTTAGGAGTCAGGGTTAGGGGTTAGGGGTTAGGGGTTGGGTTAGGGTTAGGGGTTAGGGTTAGGGGTTAGGGTTAGGGTTAGGGGTTAGGGTTAGGGGTTAGGGTTAGGGGTTAGGGTTAGGGTTAGGGTTAGGGGTTAGGGTTAGGGTTCGGGTTTAGGGGTTATTGTTAGGGTTAGGGGTTGGGGTTAGGAGTCAGGGTCAGGGGTTAGGGTTAGGGTTAGGGTTTAGGGTTAGGGGTTGGGGTTAGAAGTCAGGGTTAGGGGTGAGGAGTCAGGGTTAGGGGTTAGGGTTAGGGTTAGGGTTTAGGGGTTAGAGGTCAGGGTTAGGGGTTAGGGTTAGGGGTTAGGGGTTGGGGTTAGGGGTTAGGGTTTGTTGTTAGGGTTAGGGGTTAGGGTTAGGAGTCACGGTTAGGGTTAGTGGTTAGGGTTAGGGTTAGGGTTTAGGGGTTAGTGTTAGGATTAGGGGTTGGGGTTAGGAGTCAGGGTCAGCGGTTAGGGTTAGGGGTTAGGGGTTAGGGTTAGGAGTCAGGGTTAGGGGTTAGGGGTTAGGGTTAGGGGTTAGGGGTTAGGGTTAGGGGTTAGGGGTTAGGGTTAGGGTTTAGGGTTACTGTTAGAGTTAGGCAGCATGCTACTTTCCCTGCAAGTTTCCCATAGGTTGGAGAACACTGGAAATGACATCTCTCCCCCCCACCCTCCACCACCATCACCACCCCCACTGCTCTCCATCATTGCCTATCCAGATACAAAGGTGTACCAGACACTGTTGGTAAATTCCACTCACTCACTCCCAGAATACAGATCATTCGATTTTACATTCGTGATTTATTACCACCTATTTATCATTATTGATTGATTTTGCTCCTCACTTCTCTCTCTGAGATTTGGCTCAGTATCTTGTCAAAATGCAATGTGAACACCTCCAGATGGGACTCCGATGCCCATTGGTTTAGTTGTTTTGTTGAGGTTCTGTGCACATGAAGTCAGAAACGTTCAGTTTTTACACACACACACACAGGTTTGAGGCAAAAGCTGTTGAAAACCCTGTTTGTATGCTAAACAGAGCTGTGTGGCACTGAGGACCAGTATTCTATACTCTCTGGAATGCTGTGTTCACCAACGTTCTGAGTTCTCTAGGCCTGCATTTTGGGGACAAAGTCCTGAACTGACTGGTGAAGTGGTGGAAGATTCTCTCTCTCTCTCTCTCTCTCTCTCTCTCTCTGCCCCTCTCTCCCTCCTTCTCTCTTTCTCCCTCTCTCCCTCCCACCCTAACCCTTTCTTTTCCAAGGAAGGCAGTCGACCAGCTGCCTGGTTGCACTTAGTCTCTCAGCTGAGGTCGACCAGTCGCATTTGGTCTCAGCTGAGGTTGACCAGTTGCTTTTGGTCTCAGCGGAGGTCGACCAGTTGCATTTGGTCTCAGCGGAGGTCGACCAGTTGCATTTGGGCTCTCAGCTCAGGTCGACCAGTTGCACTTAGTCTCTCGGCGGTGGTCGACCAGCTGCCCGGCGGCAATTGACACACGCTATTTGCCAGCAGGTGCCACTCTTGACCTATTGATTGTCTGCATCCTCTCAGCCTTCTGAAACCTGACCTTCCCTCCCCCTCCCCCCACTCTCTTGGCTCCCTCCTTGCCATCTCTGCACCGCTTCTCCTCCCACCCCGTTTAGATGTTCAATGCTAACTGACTTTCTTCTTTTCTTCCCCACCACCCCAACTCCCACCCCTCCACAGATTTTCCCCATTGGACTACAGTGCTAGAATCCTTCCTAAGGAATCTGAATTCCATCCGTCTCTGCACTTGTTCAACGTTGTTTCTCTCTTTTAAAAATTCTTTCTTTCTTTCTTTCTTTCTTTCCTTCTTTCTTCCTTCCTTCCTTCCTTCCTTCCTTCCTTCCTTCCTTTCTTTCCTTGTCTTTCCTTTTCTTTCTTTCTTTCTTTCTGTATAGTTGGGGAGTCTTTCTAAAAATTGTTTCAACTTAAATTTCAGTTTTTCATTGACTTGTGCATTTCTTTTTCCCCTTGCTTCAGAAAGAAAGGAACACTCGTTTCACCAGGGGAAGCTGGGCTCAACGTTGAGTAATGACCTGCTTCTGCTGGGGCAGTACAATGCTGCCCACAGCCTTTTCCCGCCCGGGCTGCTTGCGAATTAGTCCAACACTAAACCACCAAGATGCTCAGGTGTGCCGTGTCGCGTCCCAGACTCGAAAAGATATCCAGGAAAGAGGTGGGGGGGAGCTGCTGGGCTTAGGGTAAGGGGTTAGGGTTAGGGGTTAGGAGTCAGGGTTAGGGTTAGGGTTAGGGGTTGGGGTTAGGAGTCAGGGTTAGGGGTTAGGGGTTAGGGCTTGGGTTAGGGTTAGGGGTTAGGGTTAGGGGTTAGGGTTAGGGTTAGGGGTTAGGGTTAGGGGTTAGGGTTAGGGGTTAGGGTTAGGGTTAGGGGTTAGGGTTAGGGTTCGGGTTTAGGGGTTATTGTTAGGGTTAGGGGTTGGGGTTAGGAGTCAGGGTCAGGGGTTAGGGTTAGGGTTAGGGTTTAGGGTTAGGGGTTGGGGTTAGAAGTCAGGGTTAGGGGTGAGGAGTCAGGGTTAGGGGTTAGGGTTAGGGTTAGGGTTTAGGGGTTAGAGGTCAGGGTTAGGGGTTAGGGTTAGGGGTTAGGGGTTGGGGTTAGGGGTTAGGGTTTGTTGTTAGGGTTAGGGGTTAGGGTTAGGAGTCACGGTTAGGGTTAGTGGTTAGGGTTAGGGTTAGGGTTTAGGGGTTAGTGTTAGGATTAGGGGTTGGGGTTAGGAGTCAGGGTCAGCGGTTAGGGTTAGGGGTTAGGGTTAGGAGTCAGGGTTAGGGGTTAGGGGTTAGGGTTAGGGGTTAGGGGTTAGGGTTAGGGGTTAGGGGTTAGGGTTAGGGTTTAGGGTTACTGTTAGAGTTAGGCAGCATGCTACTTTCCCTGCAAGTTTCCCATAGGTTGGAGAACACTGGAAATGACATCTCTCCCCCCCACCCTCCACCACCATCACCACCCCCACTGCTCTCCATCATTGCCTATCCAGATACAAAGGTGTACCAGACACTGTTGGTAAATTCCACTCACTCACTCCCAGAATACAGATCATTCGATTTTACATTCGTGATTTATTACCACCTATTTCTCATTATTGATTGATTTTGCTCCTCACTTCTCTCTCTGAGATTTGGCTCAGTATCTTGTCAAAATGCAATGTGAACACCTCCAGATGGGACTCCGATGCCCATTGGTTTAGTTGTTTTGTTGAGGTTCTGTGCACATGAAGTCAGAAACGTTCAGTTTTTACACACACACACACAGGTTTGAGGCAAAAGCTGTTGAAAACCCTGTTTGTATGCTAAACAGAGCTGTGTGGCACTGAGGACCAGTATTCTATACTCTCTGGAATGCTGTGTTCACCAACGTTCTGAGTTCTCTAGGCCTGCATTTTGGGGACAAAGTCCTGAACTGACTGGTGAAGTGGTGGAAGATTCTCTCTCTCTCTCTCTCTCTCTCTCTCTCTCTGCCCCTCTCTCCCTCCTTCTCTCTTTCTCCCTCTCTCCCTCCCACCCTAACCCTTTCTTTTCCAAGGAAGGCAGTCGACCAGCTGCCTGGTTGCACTTAGTCTCTCAGCTGAGGTCGACCAGTCGCATTTGGTCTCAGCTGAGGTTGACCAGTTGCTTTTGGTCTCAGCGGAGGTCGACCAGTTGCATTTGGTCTCAGCGGAGGTCGACCAGTTGCATTTGGTCTCTCAGCTCAGGTCGACCAGTTGCACTTCGTCTCTCGGCGGTGGTCGACCAGCTGCCCGGCGGCAATTGACACACGCTATTTGCCAGCAGGTGTCACTCTTGACCTATTGATTGTCTGCATCCTCTCAGCCTTCTGAAACCTGACCTTCCCTCCCCCTCCCCCCACTCTCTTGGCTCCCTCCTTGCCATCTCTGCACCGCTTCTCCTCCCACCCCGTTTAGATGTTCAATGCTAACTGACTTTCTTCTTTTCTTTCCCACCACCCCAACTCCCACCCCTCCACAGATTTTCCCCGTTTGGCTACAGTGCCAGAATCCTTCCTAAGGAATCTGAATTCCATCCGTCTCTGCACTTGTTCAACGTTGTTTCTCTCTTTTAAAAATTCTTTCTTTCTTTCTTTCTTTCTTTCTTTCTTTCTTTCTTTCTTTCTTTCTTTCTTTCTTTCTTTCTTTCTTTCTTTCTTTCTTTCTTTCTTTCTTTCTTTCTTCCTTCCTTCCTTCCTTCCTTCCTTCCTTCCTTCCTTCCTTCCTTCCTTCCTTTCTTTCTTTCCTTGTCTTTCCTTGTCTTTCTTTCTTTCTTTCTGTATAGTTGGGGAGTCTTTCTAAAAATTGTTTCAACTTAAATTTCAGTTTTTCATTGACTTGTGCATTTCTTTTTCCCCTTGCTTCAGAAAGAAAGGAACACTCGTTTCACCAGGGGAAGCTGGGCTCAACGTTGAGTAATGACCTGCTTCTGCTGGGGCAGTACAATGCTGCCCACAGCCTTTTCCCGCCCGGGCTGCTTGCGAATTAGTCCAACACTAAACCACCAAGATGCTCAGGTGTGCCGTGTTGCGTCCCAGACTCGAAAAGATATCCAAGAAAGAGGTGGGGGGGGAGCTGCTGGGCTTAGGGTAAGGGGTTAGGGTTAGGGGTTAGGAGTCAGGGTTAGGGGTTAGGAGTCAGGGTTAGGGTTAGGGTTTAGGAGTCAGGGTTATGGTTAGGGGTTAGGAGTCAGGGTCAGGGGTTAGGGTTAGGGTTAGGGTTAGGGTTTAGGGGTTAGGGCTAGGGTTAGGGGATAGGGGTTAGGGTTAGGGTAAGGGGATAGGGGTTAGGGTTAGGGTTAGGGTTAGGGGTTAGGAGTCAGGGTTAGGGGTTAGGGTTAGGGGTTAGGGTTAGGGTTAGGGTTAGGAGTCAGGATTAGGGGTTAGGGGTTAGGGTTAGGGTTAGGGTTAGGATTAGGGGTTAGGGTTAGGGTTAGGGTTTAGGGGTTAGTGTTAGGTTTAGGGGTTGGGGTTAGGAGTCAGGGTCAGGGATTAGGGTTAGGGGTTAGGGTTAGGGCTTAGGGTTAGGAGTCAGGGTTAGGGGTTAGGGGTTAGGGTTAGGGTTAGGGTTAGGGTTTAGGGGTTAGGGTTAGGGTTAGGGGTTAGGGTTAGAGTTAGGCAGCATGCTACTTTCCCTACAAGTTTCCCATAGGTTGGAGAACACTGGAAATGACATCTCTCCCCCCCACCCTCCACCACCATCACCACCCCCACTGCTCTCCATCATTGCCTATCCAGATACAAAGGTGTACCAGACACTGTTGGTAAATTCCACTCACTCACTCCCAGAATACAGATCATTCGATTTTACATTCGTGATTTCTTACCACCTATTTCTCATTATTGATTGATTTTGCTCCTCACTTCTCTCTCTGAGATTTGGCTCAGTATCTTGTCAAAATGCCATGTGAACACCTCCAGATGGGACTCCGATGCCCATTGGTTTAGTTGTTTTGTTGAGGTTCTGTGCACATGAAGTCAGAAACGTTCAGTTTTTACACACACACACACACACACACACACACACACACACAGGTTTGAGGCAAAAGCTGTTGAAAACCCTGTTTGTATGCTAAACAGAGCTGTGTGGCACTGAGGACCAGTATTCTATACTCTCTGGAATGCTGTGTTCACCAACGTTCTGAGTTCTCTAGGCCTGCATTTTGGGGACAAAGACCTGAACTGACTGGTGAAGTGGTGGAAGATTCTCTCCCTCTCTCTCTCTCTCTCTCTCTCTCTCTCTCTCTCTCTCTCTGCCCCTCTCTCCCTCTCTCCCTCCTTCTCTCTTTCTCCCTCTCTCCCTCCCACCCAAACCCTTTCTTTTCCAAGGAAGGCAGTCGACCAGCTGCCTGGTTGCACTTAGTCTCTCAGCTGAGGTTGACCAGTTGCTTTTGGTCTCAGCGGAGGTCGACCAGTTGCATTTGGTCTCAGCGGAGGTCGACCAGTTGCATTTGGGCTCTCAGCTCAGGTCGACCAGTTGCACTTCGTCTCTCGGCGGTGGTCGACCAGCTGCCCGGCGGCAATTGACACACGCTATTTGCCAGCAGGTGCCACTCTTGACCTATTGATTGTCTGCATCCTCTCAGCCTTCTGAAACCTGACCTTCCCTCCCCCTCCCCCCACTCTCTTGGCTCCCTCCTTGCCATCTCTGCACCGCTTCTCCTCCCACCCCGTTTAGATGTTCAATGCTAACTGACTTTCTTCTTTTCTTCCCCACCACCCCAACTCCCACCCCTCCACAGATTTTCCCCATTGGACTACAGTGCTAGAATCCTTCCTAAGGAATCTGAATTCCATCCGTCTCTGCACTTGTTCAACGTTGTTTCTCTCTTTTAAAAATTCTTTCTTTCTTTCTTTCTTTCTTTCCTTCTTTCTTCCTTCCTTCCTTCCTTCCTTCCTTCCTTCCTTCCTTCCTTCCTTCCTTCCTTTCTTTCCTTGTCTTTCCTTTTCTTTCTTTCTTTCTTTCTGTATAGTTGGGGAGTCTTTCTAAAAATTGTTTCAACTTAAATTTCAGTTTTTCATTGACTTGTGCATTTCTTTTTCCCCTTGCTTCAGAAAGAAAGGAACACTCGTTTCACCAGGGGAAGCTGGGCTCAACGTTGAGTAATGACCTGCTTCTGCTGGGGCAGTACAATGCTGCCCACAGCCTTTTCCCGCCCGGGCTGCTTGCGAATTAGTCCAACACTAAACCACCAAGATGCTCAGGTGTGCCGTGTCGCGTCCCAGACTCGAAAAGATATCCAGGAAAGAGGTGGGGGGGAGCTGCTGGGCTTAGGGTAAGGGGTTAGGGTTAGGGGTTAGGAGTCAGGGTTAGGGTTAGGGTTAGGGGTTGGGGTTAGGAGTCAGGGTTAGGGGTTAGGGGTTAGGGGTTGGGTTAGGGTTAGGGGTTAGGGTTAGGGGTTAGGGTTAGGGTTAGGGGTTAGGGTTAGGGGTTAGGGTTAGGGGTTAGGGTTAGGGTTAGGGTTAGGGGTTAGGGTTAGGGTTCGGGTTTAGGGGTTATTGTTAGGGTTAGGGGTTGGGGTTAGGAGTCAGGGTCAGGGGTTAGGGTTAGGGTTAGGGTTTAGGGTTAGGGGTTGGGGTTAGAAGTCAGGGTTAGGGGTGAGGAGTCAGGGTTAGGGGTTAGGGTTAGGGTTAGGGTTTAGGGGTTAGAGGTCAGGGTTAGGGGTTAGGGTTAGGGGTTAGGGGTTGGGGTTAGGGGTTAGGGTTTGTTGTTAGGGTTAGGGGTTAGGGTTAGGAGTCACGGTTAGGGTTAGTGGTTAGGGTTAGGGTTAGGGTTTAGGGGTTAGTGTTAGGATTAGGGGTTGGGGTTAGGAGTCAGGGTCAGCGGTTAGGGTTAGGGGTTAGGGGTTAGGGTTAGGAGTTAGGGGTTAGGGGTTAGGGTTAGGGTTAGGGGTTAGGGGTTAGGGTTAGGGGTTAGGGGTTAGGGTTAGGGTTTAGGGTTACTGTTAGAGTTAGGCAGCATGCTACTTTCCCTGCAAGTTTCCCATAGGTTGGAGAACACTGGAAATGACATCTCTCCCCCCCACCCTCCACCACCATCACCACCCCCACTGCTCTCCATCATTGCCTATCCAGATACAAAGGTGTACCAGACACTGTTGGTAAATTCCACTCACTCACTCCCAGAATACAGATCATTCGATTTTACATTCGTGATTTATTACCACCTATTTATCATTATTGATTGATTTTGCTCCTCACTTCTCTCTCTGAGATTTGGCTCAGTATCTTGTCAAAATGCAATGTGAACACCTCCAGATGGGACTCCGATGCCCATTGGTTTAGTTGTTTTGTTGAGGTTCTGTGCACATGAAGTCAGAAACGTTCAGTTTTTACACACACACACACAGGTTTGAGGCAAAAGCTGTTGAAAACCCTGTTTGTATGCTAAACAGAGCTGTGTGGCACTGAGGACCAGTATTCTATACTCTCTGGAATGCTGTGTTCACCAACGTTCTGAGTTCTCTAGGCCTGCATTTTGGGGACAAAGTCCTGAACTGACTGGTGAAGTGGTGGAAGATTCTCTCTCTCTCTCTCTCTCTCTCTCTCTCTCTCTGCCCCTCTCTCCCTCCTTCTCTCTTTCTCCCTCTCTCCCTCCCACCCTAACCCTTTCTTTTCCAAGGAAGGCAGTCGACCAGCTGCCTGGTTGCACTTAGTCTCTCAGCTGAGGTCGACCAGTCGCATTTGGTCTCAGCTGAGGTTGACCAGTTGCTTTTGGTCTCAGCGGAGGTCGACCAGTTGCATTTGGTCTCAGCGGAGGTCGACCAGTTGCATTTGGTCTCTCAGCTCAGGTCGACCAGTTGCACTTCGTCTCTCGGCGGTGGTCGACCAGCTGCCCGGCGGCAATTGACACACGCTATTTGCCAGCAGGTGCCACTCTTGACCTATTGATTGTCTGCATCCTCTCAGCCTTCTGAAACCTGACCTTCCCTCCCCCTCCCCCCACTCTCTTGGCTCCCTCCTTGCCATCTCTGCACCGCTTCTCCTCCCACCCCGTTTAGATGTTCAATGCTAACTGACTTTCTTCTTTTCTTCCCCACCACCCCAACTCCCACCCCTCCACAGATTTTCCCCATTGGACTACAGTGCTAGAATCCTTCCTAAGGAATCTGAATTCCATCCGTCTCTGCACTTGTTCAACGTTGTTTCTCTCTTTTAAAAATTCTTTCTTTCTTTCTTTCTTTCTTTCCTTCTTTCTTCCTTCCTTCCTTCCTTCCTTCCTTCCTTCCTTCCTTCCTTCCTTTCTTTCTTTCCTTGTCTTTCCTTGTCTTTCTTTCTTTCTTTCTGTATAGTTGGGGAGTCTTTCTAAAAATTGTTTCAACTTAAATTTCAGTTTTTCATTGACTTGTGCATTTCTTTTTCCCCTTGCTTCAGAAAGAAAGGAACACTCGTTTCACCAGGGGAAGCTGGGCTCAACGTTGAGTAATGACCTGCTTCTGCTGGGGCAGTACAATGCTGCCCACAGCCTTTTCCCGCCCGGGCTGCTTGCGAATTAGTCCAACACTAAACCACCAAGATGCTCAGGTGTGCCGTGTCGCGTCCCAGACTCGAAAAGATATCCAGGAAAGAGGTGGGGGGGAGCTGCTGGGCTTAGGGTAAGGGGTTAGGGTTAGGGGTTAGGAGTCAGGGTTAGGGTTAGGGTTAGGGGTTGGGGTTAGGAGTCAGGGTTAGGGGTTAGGGGTTAGGGGTTGGGTTAGGGTTAGGGGTTAGGGTTAGGGGTTAGGGTTAGGGTTAGGGGTTAGGGTTAGGGGTTAGGGTTAGGGGTTAGGGTTAGGGTTAGGGTTAGGGGTTAGGGTTAGGGTTCGGGTTTAGGGGTTATTGTTAGGGTTAGGGGTTGGGGTTAGGAGTCAGGGTCAGGGGTTAGGGTTAGGGTTAGGGTTTAGGGTTAGGGGTTGGGGTTAGAAGTCAGGGTTAGGGGTGAGGAGTCAGGGTTAGGGGTTAGGGTTAGGGTTAGGGTTTAGGGGTTAGAGGTCAGGGTTAGGGGTTAGGGTTAGGGGTTAGGGGTTGGGGTTAGGGGTTAGGGTTTGTTGTTAGGGTTAGGGGTTAGGGTTAGGAGTCACGGTTAGGGTTAGTGGTTAGGGTTAGGGTTAGGGTTTAGGGGTTAGTGTTAGGATTAGGGGTTGGGGTTAGGAGTCAGGGTCAGCGGTTAGGGTTAGGGGTTAGGGGTTAGGGTTAGGAGTCAGGGTTAGGGGTTAGGGGTTAGGGTTAGGGGTTAGGGGTTAGGGTTAGGGGTTAGGGGTTAGGGTTAGGGTTTAGGGTTACTGTTAGAGTTAGGCAGCATGCTACTTTCCCTGCAAGTTTCCCATAGGTTGGAGAACACTGGAAATGACATCTCTCCCCCCCACCCTCCACCACCATCACCACCCCCACTGCTCTCCATCATTGCCTATCCAGATACAAAGGTGTACCAGACACTGTTGGTAAATTCCACTCACTCACTCCCAGAATACAGATCATTCGATTTTACATTCGTGATTTATTACCACCTATTTATCATTATTGATTGATTTTGCTCCTCACTTCTCTCTCTGAGATTTGGCTCAGTATCTTGTCAAAATGCAATGTGAACACCTCCAGATGGGACTCCGATGCCCATTGGTTTAGTTGTTTTGTTGAGGTTCTGTGCACATGAAGTCAGAAACGTTCAGTTTTTACACACACACACACAGGTTTGAGGCAAAAGCTGTTGAAAACCCTGTTTGTATGCTAAACAGAGCTGTGTGGCACTGAGGACCAGTATTCTATACTCTCTGGAATGCTGTGTTCACCAACGTTCTGAGTTCTCTAGGCCTGCATTTTGGGGACAAAGTCCTGAACTGACTGGTGAAGTGGTGGAAGATTCTCTCTCTCTCTCTCTCTCTCTCTCTCTCTCTGCCCCTCTCTCCCTCCTTCTCTCTTTCTCCCTCTCTCCCTCCCACCCTAACCCTTTCTTTTCCAAGGAAGGCAGTCGACCAGCTGCCTGGTTGCACTTAGTCTCTCAGCTGAGGTCGACCAGTCGCATTTGGTCTCAGCTGAGGTTGACCAGTTGCTTTTGGTCTCAGCGGAGGTCGACCAGTTGCATTTGGTCTCAGCGGAGGTCGACCAGTTGCATTTGGTCTCTCAGCTCAGGTCGACCAGTTGCACTTCGTCTCTCGGCGGTGGTCGACCAGCTGCCCGGCGGCAATTGACACACGCTATTTGCCAGCAGGTGTCACTCTTGACCTATTGATTGTCTGCATCCTCTCAGCCTTCTGAAACCTGACCTTCCCTACCCCTCCCCCCACTCTCTTGGCTCCCTCCTTGCCATCTCTGCACCCCTTCTCCTCCCACCCCGTTTAGATGTTCAATGCTAACTGACTTTCTTCTTTTCTTCCCCACCACCCCAACTCCCACCCCTCCACAGATTTTCCCCATTGGACTACAGTGCTAGAATCCTTCCTAAGGAATCTGAATTCCATCCGTCTCTGCACTTGTTCAACGTTGTTTCTCTCTTTTAAAAATTCTTTCTTTCTTTCTTTCTTTCTTTCCTTCTTTCTTCCTTCCTTCCTTCCTTCCTTCCTTCCTTCCTTCCTTCCTTCCTTCCTTTCTTTCCTTGTCTTTCCTTTTCTTTCTTTCTTTCTTTCTGTATAGTTGGGGAGTCTTTCTAAAAATTGTTTCAACTTAAATTTCAGTTTTTCATTGACTTGTGCATTTCTTTTTCCCCTTGCTTCAGAAAGAAAGGAACACTCGTTTCACCAGGGGAAGCTGGGCTCAACGTTGAGTAATGACCTGCTTCTGCTGGGGCAGTACAATGCTGCCCACAGCCTTTTCCCGCCCGGGCTGCTTGCGAATTAGTCCAACACTAAACCACCAAGATGCTCAGGTGTGCCGTGTCGCGTCCCAGACTCGAAAAGATATCCAGGAAAGAGGTGGGGGGGAGCTGCTGGGCTTAGGGTAAGGGGTTAGGGTTAGGGGTTAGGAGTCAGGGTTAGGGTTAGGGTTAGGGGTTGGGGTTAGGAGTCAGGGTTAGGGGTTAGGGGTTAGGGGTTGGGTTAGGGTTAGGGGTTAGGGTTAGGGGTTAGGGTTAGGGTTAGGGGTTAGGGTTAGGGGTTAGGGTTAGGGGTTAGGGTTAGGGTTAGGGGTTAGGGTTAGGGTTCGGGTTTAGGGGTTATTGTTAGGGTTAGGGGTTGGGGTTAGGAGTCAGGGTCAGGGGTTAGGGTTAGGGTTAGGGTTTAGGGTTAGGGGTTGGGGTTAGAAGTCAGGGTTAGGGGTGAGGAGTCAGGGTTAGGGGTTAGGGTTAGGGTTAGGGTTTAGGGGTTAGAGGTCAGGGTTAGGGGTTAGGGTTAGGGGTTAGGGGTTGGGGTTAGGGGTTAGGGTTTGTTGTTAGGGTTAGGGGTTAGGGTTAGGAGTCACGGTTAGGGTTAGTGGTTAGGGTTAGGGTTAGGGTTTAGGGGTTAGTGTTAGGATTAGGGGTTGGGGTTAGGAGTCAGGGTCAGCGGTTAGGGTTAGGGGTTAGGGGTTAGGGTTAGGAGTCAGGGTTAGGGGTTAGGGGTTAGGGTTAGGGGTTAGGGGTTAGGGTTAGGGGTTAGGGGTTAGGGTTAGGGTTTAGGGTTACTGTTAGAGTTAGGCAGCATGCTACTTTCCCTGCAAGTTTCCCATAGGTTGGAGAACACTGGAAATGACATCTCTCCCCCCCACCCTCCACCACCATCACCACCCCCACTGCTCTCCATCATTGCCTATCCAGATACAAAGGTGTACCAGACACTGTTGGTAAATTCCACTCACTCACTCCCAGAATACAGATCATTCGATTTTACATTCGTGATTTATTACCACCTATTTATCATTATTGATTGATTTTGCTCCTCACTTCTCTCTCTGAGATTTGGCTCAGTATCTTGTCAAAATGCAATGTGAACACCTCCAGATGGGACTCCGATGCCCATTGGTTTAGTTGTTTTGTTGAGGTTCTGTGCACATGAAGTCAGAAACGTTCAGTTTTTACACACACACACACAGGTTTGAGGCAAAAGCTGTTGAAAACCCTGTTTGTATGCTAAACAGAGCTGTGTGGCACTGAGGACCAGTATTCTATACTCTCTGGAATGCTGTGTTCACCAACGTTCTGAGTTCTCTAGGCCTGCATTTTGGGGACAAAGTCCTGAACTGACTGGTGAAGTGGTGGAAGATTCTCTCTCTCTCTCTCTCTCTCTCTCTCTCTCTCTGCCCCTCTCTCCCTCCTTCTCTCTTTCTCCCTCTCTCCCTCCCACCCTAACCCTTTCTTTTCCAAGGAAGGCAGTCGACCAGCTGCCTGGTTGCACTTAGTCTCTCAGCTGAGGTCGACCAGTCGCATTTGGTCTCAGCTGAGGTTGACCAGTTGCTTTTGGTCTCAGCGGAGGTCGACCAGTTGCATTTGGTCTCAGCGGAGGTCGACCAGTTGCATTTGGTCTCTCAGCTCAGGTCGACCAGTTGCACTTCGTCTCTCGGCGGTGGTCGACCAGCTGCCCGGCGGCAATTGACACACGCTATTTGCCAGCAGGTGCCACTCTTGACCTATTGATTGTCTGCATCCTCTCAGCCTTCTGAAACCTGACCTTCCCTCCCCCTCCCCCCACTCTCTTGGCTCCCTCCTTGCCATCTCTGCACCGCTTCTCCTCCCACCCCGTTTAGATGTTCAATGCTAACTGACTTTCTTCTTTTCTTCCCCACCACCCCAACTCCCACCCCTCCACAGATTTTCCCCATTGGACTACAGTGCTAGAATCCTTCCTAAGGAATCTGAATTCCATCCGTCTCTGCACTTGTTCAACGTTGTTTCTCTCTTTTAAAAATTCTTTCTTTCTTTCTTTCTTTCTTTCCTTCTTTCTTCCTTCCTTCCTTCCTTCCTTCCTTCCTTCCTTCCTTCCTTCCTTCCTTTCTTTCCTTGTCTTTCCTTTTCTTTCTTTCTTTCTTTCTGTATAGTTGGGGAGTCTTTCTAAAAATTGTTTCAACTTAAATTTCAGTTTTTCATTGACTTGTGCATTTCTTTTTCCCCTTGCTTCAGAAAGAAAGGAACACTCGTTTCACCAGGGGAAGCTGGGCTCAACGTTGAGTAATGACCTGCTTCTGCTGGGGCAGTACAATGCTGCCCACAGCCTTTTCCCGCCCGGGCTGCTTGCGAATTAGTCCAACACTAAACCACCAAGATGCTCAGGTGTGCCGTGTCGCGTCCCAGACTCGAAAAGATATCCAGGAAAGAGGTGGGGGGGAGCTGCTGGGCTTAGGGTAAGGGGTTAGGGTTAGGGGTTAGGAGTCAGGGTTAGGGTTAGGGTTAGGGGTTGGGGTTAGGAGTCAGGGTTAGGGGTTAGGGGTTAGGGGTTGGGTTAGGGTTAGGGGTTAGGGTTAGGGGTTAGGGTTAGGGTTAGGGGTTAGGGTTAGGGGTTAGGGTTAGGGGTTAGGGTTAGGGTTAGGGGTTAGGGTTAGGGTTCGGGTTTAGGGGTTATTGTTAGGGTTAGGGGTTGGGGTTAGGAGTCAGGGTCAGGGGTTAGGGTTAGGGTTAGGGTTTAGGGTTAGGGGTTGGGGTTAGAAGTCAGGGTTAGGGGTGAGGAGTCAGGGTTAGGGGTTAGGGTTAGGGTTAGGGTTTAGGGGTTAGAGGTCAGGGTTAGGGGTTAGGGTTAGGGGTTAGGGGTTAGGGGTTAGGGGTTAGGGTTTGTTGTTAGGGTTAGGGGTTAGGGTTAGGAGTCACGGTTAGGGTTAGTGGTTAGGGTTAGGGTTAGGGTTTAGGGGTTAGTGTTAGGATTAGGGGTTGGGGTTAGGAGTCAGGGTCAGCGGTTAGGGTTAGGGGTTAGGGGTTAGGGTTAGGAGTCAGGGTTAGGGGTTAGGGGTTAGGGTTAGGGGTTAGGGGTTAGGGTTAGGGGTTAGGGGTTAGGGTTAGGGTTTAGGGTTACTGTTAGAGTTAGGCAGCATGCTACTTTCCCTGCAAGTTTCCCATAGGTTGGAGAACACTGGAAATGACATCTCTCCCCCCCACCCTCCACCACCATCACCACCCCCACTGCTCTCCATCATTGCCTATCCAGATACAAAGGTGTACCAGACACTGTTGGTAAATTCCACTCACTCACTCCCAGAATACAGATCATTCGATTTTACATTCGTGATTTATTACCACCTATTTATCATTATTGATTGATTTTGCTCCTCACTTCTCTCTCTGAGATTTGGCTCAGTATCTTGTCAAAATGCAATGTGAACACCTCCAGATGGGACTCCGATGCCCATTGGTTTAGTTGTTTTGTTGAGGTTCTGTGCACATGAAGTCAGAAACGTTCAGTTTTTACACACACACACACAGGTTTGAGGCAAAAGCTGTTGAAAACCCTGTTTGTATGCTAAACAGAGCTGTGTGGCACTGAGGACCAGTATTCTATACTCTCTGGAATGCTGTGTTCACCAACGTTCTGAGTTCTCTAGGCCTGCATTTTGGGGACAAAGTCCTGAACTGACTGGTGAAGTGGTGGAAGATTCTCTCTCTCTCTCTCTCTCTCTCTCTCTCTCTCTGCCCCTCTCTCCCTCCTTCTCTCTTTCTCCCTCTCTCCCTCCCACCCTAACCCTTTCTTTTCCAAGGAAGGCAGTCGACCAGCTGCCTGGTTGCACTTAGTCTCTCAGCTGAGGTCGACCAGTCGCATTTGGTCTCAGCTGAGGTTGACCAGTTGCTTTTGGTCTCAGCGGAGGTCGACCAGTTGCATTTGGTCTCAGCGGAGGTCGACCAGTTGCATTTGGTCTCTCAGCTCAGGTCGACCAGTTGCACTTCGTCTCTCGGCGGTGGTCGACCAGCTGCCCGGCGGCAATTGACACACGCTATTTGCCAGCAGGTGCCACTCTTGACCTATTGATTGTCTGCATCCTCTCAGCCTTCTGAAACCTGACCTTCCCTCCCCCTCCCCCCACTCTCTTGGCTCCCTCCTTGCCATCTCTGCACCGCTTCTCCTCCCACCCCGTTTAGATGTTCAATGCTAACTGACTTTCTTCTTTTCTTCCCCACCACCCCAACTCCCACCCCTCCACAGATTTTCCCCATTGGACTACAGTGCTAGAATCCTTCCTAAGGAATCTGAATTCCATCCGTCTCTGCACTTGTTCAACGTTGTTTCTCTCTTTTAAAAATTCTTTCTTTCTTTCTTTCTTTCTTTCCTTCTTTCTTCCTTCCTTCCTTCCTTCCTTCCTTCCTTCCTTCCTTCCTTTCTTTCTTTCCTTGTCTTTCCTTGTCTTTCTTTCTTTCTTTCTGTATAGTTGGGGAGTCTTTCTAAAAATTGTTTCAACTTAAATTTCAGTTTTTCATTGACTTGTGCATTTCTTTTTCCCCTTGCTTCAGAAAGAAAGGAACACTCGTTTCACCAGGGGAAGCTGGGCTCAACGTTGAGTAATGACCTGCTTCTGCTGGGGCAGTACAATGCTGCCCACAGCCTTTTCCCGCCCGGGCTGCTTGCGAATTAGTCCAACACTAAACCACCAAGATGCTCAGGTGTGCCGTGTCGCGTCCCAGACTCGAAAAGATATCCAGGAAAGAGGTGGGGGGGAGCTGCTGGGCTTAGGGTAAGGGGTTAGGGTTAGGGGTTAGGAGTCAGGGTTAGGGTTAGGGTTAGGGGTTGGGGTTAGGAGTCAGGGTTAGGGGTTAGGGGTTAGGGGTTGGGTTAGGGTTAGGGGTTAGGGTTAGGGGTTAGGGTTAGGGTTAGGGGTTAGGGTTAGGGGTTAGGGTTAGGGTTCGGGTTTAGGGGTTATTGTTAGGGTTAGGGGTTGGGGTTAGGAGTCAGGGTCAGGGGTTAGGGTTAGGGTTAGGGTTTAGGGTTAGGGGTTGGGGTTAGAAGTCAGGGTTAGGGGTGAGGAGTCAGGGTTAGGGGTTAGGGTTAGGGTTAGGGTTTAGGGGTTAGAGGTCAGGGTTAGGGGTTAGGGTTAGGGGTTAGGGGTTGGGGTTAGGGGTTAGGGTTTGTTGTTAGGGTTAGGGGTTAGGGTTAGGAGTCACGGTTAGGGTTAGTGGTTAGGGTTAGGGTTAGGGTTTAGGGGTTAGTGTTAGGATTAGGGGTTGGGGTTAGGAGTCAGGGTCAGCGGTTAGGGTTAGGGGTTAGGGGTTAGGGTTAGGAGTCAGGGTTAGGGGTTAGGGGTTAGGGTTAGGGGTTAGGGGTTAGGGTTAGGGGTTAGGGGTTAGGGTTAGGGTTTAGGGTTACTGTTAGAGTTAGGCAGCATGCTACTTTCCCTGCAAGTTTCCCATAGGTTGGAGAACACTGGAAATGACATCTCTCCCCCCCACCCTCCACCACCATCACCACCCCCACTGCTCTCCATCATTGCCTATCCAGATACAAAGGTGTACCAGACACTGTTGGTAAATTCCACTCACTCACTCCCAGAATACAGATCATTCGATTTTACATTCGTGATTTATTACCACCTATTTATCATTATTGATTGATTTTGCTCCTCACTTCTCTCTCTGAGATTTGGCTCAGTATCTTGTCAAAATGCAATGTGAACACCTCCAGATGGGACTCCGATGCCCATTGGTTTAGTTGTTTTGTTGAGGTTCTGTGCACATGAAGTCAGAAACGTTCAGTTTTTACACACACACACACAGGTTTGAGGCAAAAGCTGTTGAAAACCCTGTTTGTATGCTAAACAGAGCTGTGTGGCACTGAGGACCAGTATTCTATACTCTCTGGAATGCTGTGTTCACCAACGTTCTGAGTTCTCTAGGCCTGCATTTTGGGGACAAAGTCCTGAACTGACTGGTGAAGTGGTGGAAGATTCTCTCTCTCTCTCTCTCTCTCTCTCTCTCTCTCTGCCCCTCTCTCCCTCCTTCTCTCTTTCTCCCTCTCTCCCTCCCACCCTAACCCTTTCTTTTCCAAGGAAGGCAGTCGACCAGCTGCCTGGTTGCACTTAGTCTCTCAGCTGAGGTCGACCAGTCGCATTTGGTCTCAGCTGAGGTTGACCAGTTGCTTTTGGTCTCAGCGGAGGTCGACCAGTTGCATTTGGTCTCAGCGGAGGTCGACCAGTTGCATTTGGTCTCTCAGCTCAGGTCGACCAGTTGCACTTCGTCTCTCGGCGGTGGTCGACCAGCTGCCCGGCGGCAATTGACACACGCTATTTGCCAGCAGGTGCCACTCTTGACCTATTGATTGTCTGCATCCTCTCAGCCTTCTGAAACCTGACCTTCCCTCCCCCTCCCCCCACTCTCTTGGCTCCCTCCTTGCCATCTCTGCACCGCTTCTCCTCCCACCCCGTTTAGATGTTCAATGCTAACTGACTTTCTTCTTTTCTTCCCCACCACCCCAACTCCCACCCCTCCACAGATTTTCCCCATTGGACTACAGTGCTAGAATCCTTCCTAAGGAATCTGAATTCCATCCGTCTCTGCACTTGTTCAACGTTGTTTCTCTCTTTTAAAAATTCTTTCTTTCTTTCTTTCTTTCTTTCCTTCTTTCTTCCTTCCTTCCTTCCTTCCTTCCTTCCTTCCTTCCTTCCTTCCTTCCTTTCTTTCTTTCCTTGTCTTTCCTTGTCTTTCTTTCTTTCTTTCTGTATAGTTGGGGAGTCTTTCTAAAAATTGTTTCAACTTAAATTTCAGTTTTTCATTGACTTGTGCATTTCTTTTTCCCCTTGCTTCAGAAAGAAAGGAACACTCGTTTCACCAGGGGAAGCTGGGCTCAACGTTGAGTAATGACCTGCTTCTGCTGGGGCAGTACAATGCTGCCCACAGCCTTTTCCCGCCCGGGCTGCTTGCGAATTAGTCCAACACTAAACCACCAAGATGCTCAGGTGTGCCGTGTCGCGTCCCAGACTCGAAAAGATATCCAGGAAAGAGGTGGGGGGGAGCTGCTGGGCTTAGGGTAAGGGGTTAGGGTTAGGGGTTAGGAGTCAGGGTTAGGGTTAGGGTTAGGGGTTGGGGTTAGGAGTCAGGGTTAGGGGTTAGGGGTTAGGGGTTGGGTTAGGGTTAGGGGTTAGGGTTAGGGTTAGGGGTTAGGGTTAGGGGTTAGGGTTAGGGGTTAGGGTTAGGGTTAGGGTTAGGGGTTAGGGTTAGGGTTCGGGTTTAGGGGTTATTGTTAGGGTTAGGGGTTGGGGTTAGGAGTCAGGGTCAGGGGTTAGGGTTAGGGTTAGGGTTTAGGGTTAGGGGTTGGGGTTAGAAGTCAGGGTTAGGGGTGAGGAGTCAGGGTTAGGGGTTAGGGTTAGGGTTAGGGTTTAGGGGTTAGAGGTCAGGGTTAGGGGTTAGGGTTAGGGGTTAGGGGTTGGGGTTAGGGGTTAGGGTTTGTTGTTAGGGTTAGGGGTTAGGGTTAGGAGTCACGGTTAGGGTTAGTGGTTAGGGTTAGGGTTAGGGTTTAGGGGTTAGTGTTAGGATTAGGGGTTGGGGTTAGGAGTCAGGGTCAGCGGTTAGGGTTAGGGGTTAGGGGTTAGGGTTAGGAGTCAGGGTTAGGGGTTAGGGGTTAGGGTTAGGGGTTAGGGGTTAGGGTTAGGGGTTAGGGGTTAGGGTTAGGGTTTAGGGTTACTGTTAGAGTTAGGCAGCATGCTACTTTCCCTGCAAGTTTCCCATAGGTTGGAGAACACTGGAAATGACATCTCTCCCCCCCACCCTCCACCACCATCACCACCCCCACTGCTCTCCATCATTGCCTATCCAGATACAAAGGTGTACCAGACACTGTTGGTAAATTCCACTCACTCACTCCCAGAATACAGATCATTCGATTTTACATTCGTGATTTATTACCACCTATTTATCATTATTGATTGATTTTGCTCCTCACTTCTCTCTCTGAGATTTGGCTCAGTATCTTGTCAAAATGCAATGTGAACACCTCCAGATGGGACTCCGATGCCCATTGGTTTAGTTGTTTTGTTGAGGTTCTGTGCACATGAAGTCAGAAACGTTCAGTTTTTACACACACACACACAGGTTTGAGGCAAAAGCTGTTGAAAACCCTGTTTGTATGCTAAACAGAGCTGTGTGGCACTGAGGACCAGTATTCTATACTCTCTGGAATGCTGTGTTCACCAACGTTCTGAGTTCTCTAGGCCTGCATTTTGGGGACAAAGTCCTGAACTGACTGGTGAAGTGGTGGAAGATTCTCTCTCTCTCTCTCTCTCTCTCTCTCTCTCTGCCCCTCTCTCCCTCCTTCTCTCTTTCTCCCTCTCTCCCTCCCACCCTAACCCTTTCTTTTCCAAGGAAGGCAGTCGACCAGCTGCCTGGTTGCACTTAGTCTCTCAGCTGAGGTCGACCAGTCGCATTTGGTCTCAGCTGAGGTTGACCAGTTGCTTTTGGTCTCAGCGGAGGTCGACCAGTTGCATTTGGTCTCAGCGGAGGTCGACCAGTTGCATTTGGTCTCTCAGCTCAGGTCGACCAGTTGCACTTCGTCTCTCGGCGGTGGTCGACCAGCTGCCCGGCGGCAATTGACACACGCTATTTGCCAGCAGGTGTCACTCTTGACCTATTGATTGTCTGCATCCTCTCAGCCTTCTGAAACCTGACCTTCCCTCCCCCTCCCCCCACTCTCTTGGCTCCCTCCTTGCCATCTCTGCACCGCTTCTCCTCCCACCCCGTTTAGATGTTCAATGCTAACTGACTTTCTTCTTTTCTTCCCCACCACCCCAACTCCCACCCCTCCACAGATTTTCCCCATTGGACTACAGTGCTAGAATCCTTCCTAAGGAATCTGAATTCCATCCGTCTCTGCACTTGTTCAACGTTGTTTCTCTCTTTTAAAAATTCTTTCTTTCTTTCTTTCTTTCTTTCCTTCTTTCTTCCTTCCTTCCTTCCTTCCTTCCTTCCTTCCTTCCTTCCTTTCTTTCCTTGTCTTTCCTTTTCTTTCTTTCTTTCTTTCTGTATAGTTGGGGAGTCTTTCTAAAAATTGTTTCAACTTAAATTTCAGTTTTTCATTGACTTGTGCATTTCTTTTTCCCCTTGCTTCAGAAAGAAAGGAACACTCGTTTCACCAGGGGAAGCTGGGCTCAACGTTGAGTAATGACCTGCTTCTGCTGGGGCAGTACAATGCTGCCCACAGCCTTTTCCCGCCCGGGCTGCTTGCGAATTAGTCCAACACTAAACCACCAAGATGCTCAGGTGTGCCGTGTCGCGTCCCAGACTCGAAAAGATATCCAGGAAAGAGGTGGGGGGGAGCTGCTGGGCTTAGGGTAAGGGGTTAGGGTTAGGGGTTAGGAGTCAGGGTTAGGGTTAGGGTTAGGGGTTGGGGTTAGGAGTCAGGGTTAGGGGTTAGGGGTTAGGGGTTGGGTTAGGGTTAGGGGTTAGGGTTAGGGGTTAGGGTTAGGGTTAGGGGTTAGGGTTAGGGGTTAGGGTTAGGGTTCGGGTTTAGGGGTTATTGTTAGGGTTAGGGGTTGGGGTTAGGAGTCAGGGTCAGGGGTTAGGGTTAGGGTTAGGGTTTAGGGTTAGGGGTTGGGGTTAGAAGTCAGGGTTAGGGGTGAGGAGTCAGGGTTAGGGGTTAGGGTTAGGGTTAGGGTTTAGGGGTTAGAGGTCAGGGTTAGGGGTTAGGGTTAGGGGTTAGGGGTTGGGGTTAGGGGTTAGGGTTTGTTGTTAGGGTTAGGGGTTAGGGTTAGGAGTCACGGTTAGGGTTAGTGGTTAGGGTTAGGGTTAGGGTTTAGGGGTTAGTGTTAGGATTAGGGGTTGGGGTTAGGAGTCAGGGTCAGCGGTTAGGGTTAGGGGTTAGGGGTTAGGGTTAGGAGTCAGGGTTAGGGGTTAGGGGTTAGGGTTAGGGGTTAGGGGTTAGGGTTAGGGGTTAGGGGTTAGGGTTAGGGTTTAGGGTTACTGTTAGAGTTAGGCAGCATGCTACTTTCCCTGCAAGTTTCCCATAGGTTGGAGAACACTGGAAATGACATCTCTCCCCCCCACCCTCCACCACCATCACCACCCCCACTGCTCTCCATCATTGCCTATCCAGATACAAAGGTGTACCAGACACTGTTGGTAAATTCCACTCACTCACTCCCAGAATACAGATCATTCGATTTTACATTCGTGATTTATTACCACCTATTTATCATTATTGATTGATTTTGCTCCTCACTTCTCTCTCTGAGATTTGGCTCAGTATCTTGTCAAAATGCAATGTGAACACCTCCAGATGGGACTCCGATGCCCATTGGTTTAGTTGTTTTGTTGAGGTTCTGTGCACATGAAGTCAGAAACGTTCAGTTTTTACACACACACACACAGGTTTGAGGCAAAAGCTGTTGAAAACCCTGTTTGTATGCTAAACAGAGCTGTGTGGCACTGAGGACCAGTATTCTATACTCTCTGGAATGCTGTGTTCACCAACGTTCTGAGTTCTCTAGGCCTGCATTTTGGGGACAAAGTCCTGAACTGACTGGTGAAGTGGTGGAAGATTCTCTCTCTCTCTCTCTCTCTCTCTCTCTCTCTCTGCCCCTCTCTCCCTCCTTCTCTCTTTCTCCCTCTCTCCCTCCCACCCTAACCCTTTCTTTTCCAAGGAAGGCAGTCGACCAGCTGCCTGGTTGCACTTAGTCTCTCAGCTGAGGTCGACCAGTCGCATTTGGTCTCAGCTGAGGTTGACCAGTTGCTTTTGGTCTCAGCGGAGGTCGACCAGTTGCATTTGGTCTCAGCGGAGGTCGACCAGTTGCATTTGGTCTCTCAGCTCAGGTCGACCAGTTGCACTTCGTCTCTCGGCGGTGGTCGACCAGCTGCCCGGCGGCAATTGACACACGCTATTTGCCAGCAGGTGCCACTCTTGACCTATTGATTGTCTGCATCCTCTCAGCCTTCTGAAACCTGACCTTCCCTCCCCCTCCCCCCACTCTCTTGGCTCCCTCCTTGCCATCTCTGCACCGCTTCTCCTCCCACCCCGTTTAGATGTTCAATGCTAACTGACTTTCTTCTTTTCTTCCCCACCACCCCAACTCCCACCCCTCCACAGATTTTCCCCATTGGACTACAGTGCTAGAATCCTTCCTAAGGAATCTGAATTCCATCCGTCTCTGCACTTGTTCAACGTTGTTTCTCTCTTTTAAAAATTCTTTCTTTCTTTCTTTCTTTCTTTCCTTCTTTCTTCCTTCCTTCCTTCCTTCCTTCCTTCCTTCCTTCCTTCCTTCCTTCCTTTCTTTCTTTCCTTGTCTTTCCTTGTCTTTCTTTCTTTCTTTCTGTATAGTTGGGGAGTCTTTCTAAAAATTGTTTCAACTTAAATTTCAGTTTTTCATTGACTTGTGCATTTCTTTTTCCCCTTGCTTCAGAAAGAAAGGAACACTCGTTTCACCAGGGGAAGCTGGGCTCAACGTTGAGTAATGACCTGCTTCTGCTGGGGCAGTACAATGCTGCCCACAGCCTTTTCCCGCCCGGGCTGCTTGCGAATTAGTCCAACACTAAACCACCAAGATGCTCAGGTGTGCCGTGTCGCGTCCCAGACTCGAAAAGATATCCAGGAAAGAGGTGGGGGGGAGCTGCTGGGCTTAGGGTAAGGGGTTAGGGTTAGGGGTTAGGAGTCAGGGTTAGGGTTAGGGTTAGGGGTTGGGGTTAGGAGTCAGGGTTAGGGGTTAGGGGTTAGGGGTTGGGTTAGGGTTAGGGGTTAGGGTTAGGGTTAGGGGTTAGGGTTAGGGGTTAGGGTTAGGGGTTAGGGTTAGGGTTAGGGTTAGGGGTTAGGGTTAGGGTTCGGGTTTAGGGGTTATTGTTAGGGTTAGGGGTTGGGGTTAGGAGTCAGGGTCAGGGGTTAGGGTTAGGGTTAGGGTTTAGGGTTAGGGGTTGGGGTTAGAAGTCAGGGTTAGGGGTGAGGAGTCAGGGTTAGGGGTTAGGGTTAGGGTTAGGGTTTAGGGGTTAGAGGTCAGGGTTAGGGGTTAGGGTTAGGGGTTAGGGGTTGGGGTTAGGGGTTAGGGTTTGTTGTTAGGGTTAGGGGTTAGGGTTAGGAGTCACGGTTAGGGTTAGTGGTTAGGGTTAGGGTTAGGGTTTAGGGGTTAGTGTTAGGATTAGGGGTTGGGGTTAGGAGTCAGGGTCAGCGGTTAGGGTTAGGGGTTAGGGGTTAGGGTTAGGAGTCAGGGTTAGGGGTTAGGGGTTAGGGTTAGGGGTTAGGGGTTAGGGTTAGGGGTTAGGGGTTAGGGTTAGGGTTTAGGGTTACTGTTAGAGTTAGGCAGCATGCTACTTTCCCTGCAAGTTTCCCATAGGTTGGAGAACACTGGAAATGACATCTCTCCCCCCCACCCTCCACCACCATCACCACCCCCACTGCTCTCCATCATTGCCTATCCAGATACAAAGGTGTACCAGACACTGTTGGTAAATTCCACTCACTCACTCCCAGAATACAGATCATTCGATTTTACATTCGTGATTTATTACCACCTATTTATCATTATTGATTGATTTTGCTCCTCACTTCTCTCTCTGAGATTTGGCTCAGTATCTTGTCAAAATGCAATGTGAACACCTCCAGATGGGACTCCGATGCCCATTGGTTTAGTTGTTTTGTTGAGGTTCTGTGCACATGAAGTCAGAAACGTTCAGTTTTTACACACACACACACAGGTTTGAGGCAAAAGCTGTTGAAAACCCTGTTTGTATGCTAAACAGAGCTGTGTGGCACTGAGGACCAGTATTCTATACTCTCTGGAATGCTGTGTTCACCAACGTTCTGAGTTCTCTAGGCCTGCATTTTGGGGACAAAGTCCTGAACTGACTGGTGAAGTGGTGGAAGATTCTCTCTCTCTCTCTCTCTCTCTCTCTCTCTCTGCCCCTCTCTCCCTCCTTCTCTCTTTCTCCCTCTCTCCCTCCCACCCTAACCCTTTCTTTTCCAAGGAAGGCAGTCGACCAGCTGCCTGGTTGCACTTAGTCTCTCAGCTGAGGTCGACCAGTCGCATTTGGTCTCAGCTGAGGTTGACCAGTTGCTTTTGGTCTCAGCGGAGGTCGACCAGTTGCATTTGGTCTCAGCGGAGGTCGACCAGTTGCATTTGGTCTCTCAGCTCAGGTCGACCAGTTGCACTTCGTCTCTCGGCGGTGGTCGACCAGCTGCCCGGCGGCAATTGACACACGCTATTTGCCAGCAGGTGCCACTCTTGACCTATTGATTGTCTGCATCCTCTCAGCCTTCTGAAACCTGACCTTCCCTACCCCTCCCCCCACTCTCTTGGCTCCCTCCTTGCCATCTCTGCACCGCTTCTCCTCCCACCCCGTTTAGATGTTCAATGCTAACTGACTTTCTTCTTTTCTTCCCCACCACCCCAACTCCCACCCCTCCACAGATTTTCCCCATTGGACTACAGTGCTAGAATCCTTCCTAAGGAATCTGAATTCCATCCGTCTCTGCACTTGTTCAACGTTGTTTCTCTCTTTTAAAAATTCTTTCTTTCTTTCTTTCTTTCTTTCCTTCTTTCTTCCTTCCTTCCTTCCTTCCTTCCTTCCTTCCTTCCTTCCTTCCTTCCTTTCTTTCTTTCCTTGTCTTTCCTTGTCTTTCTTTCTTTCTTTCTGTATAGTTGGGGAGTCTTTCTAAAAATTGTTTCAACTTAAATTTCAGTTTTTCATTGACTTGTGCATTTCTTTTTCCCCTTGCTTCAGAAAGAAAGGAACACTCGTTTCACCAGGGGAAGCTGGGCTCAACGTTGAGTAATGACCTGCTTCTGCTGGGGCAGTACAATGCTGCCCACAGCCTTTTCCCGCCCGGGCTGCTTGCGAATTAGTCCAACACTAAACCACCAAGATGCTCAGGTGTGCCGTGTCGCGTCCCAGACTCGAAAAGATATCCAGGAAAGAGGTGGGGGGGAGCTGCTGGGCTTAGGGTAAGGGGTTAGGGTTAGGGGTTAGGAGTCAGGGTTAGGGTTAGGGTTAGGGGTTGGGGTTAGGAGTCAGGGTTAGGGGTTAGGGGTTAGGGGTTGGGTTAGGGTTAGGGGTTAGGGTTAGGGTTAGGGGTTAGGGTTAGGGGTTAGGGTTAGGGGTTAGGGTTAGGGTTAGGGTTAGGGGTTAGGGTTAGGGTTCGGGTTTAGGGGTTATTGTTAGGGTTAGGGGTTGGGGTTAGGAGTCAGGGTCAGGGGTTAGGGTTAGGGTTAGGGTTTAGGGTTAGGGGTTGGGGTTAGAAGTCAGGGTTAGGGGTGAGGAGTCAGGGTTAGGGGTTAGGGTTAGGGTTAGGGTTTAGGGGTTAGAGGTCAGGGTTAGGGGTTAGGGTTAGGGGTTAGGGGTTGGGGTTAGGGGTTAGGGTTTGTTGTTAGGGTTAGGGGTTAGGGTTAGGAGTCACGGTTAGGGTTAGTGGTTAGGGTTAGGGTTAGGGTTTAGGGGTTAGTGTTAGGATTAGGGGTTGGGGTTAGGAGTCAGGGTCAGCGGTTAGGGTTAGGGGTTAGGGGTTAGGGTTAGGAGTCAGGGTTAGGGGTTAGGGGTTAGGGTTAGGGGTTAGGGGTTAGGGTTAGGGGTTAGGGGTTAGGGTTAGGGTTTAGGGTTACTGTTAGAGTTAGGCAGCATGCTACTTTCCCTGCAAGTTTCCCATAGGTTGGAGAACACTGGAAATGACATCTCTCCCCCCCACCCTCCACCACCATCACCACCCCCACTGCTCTCCATCATTGCCTATCCAGATACAAAGGTGTACCAGACACTGTTGGTAAATTCCACTCACTCACTCCCAGAATACAGATCATTCGATTTTACATTCGTGATTTATTACCACCTATTTATCATTATTGATTGATTTTGCTCCTCACTTCTCTCTCTGAGATTTGGCTCAGTATCTTGTCAAAATGCAATGTGAACACCTCCAGATGGGACTCCGATGCCCATTGGTTTAGTTGTTTTGTTGAGGTTCTGTGCACATGAAGTCAGAAACGTTCAGTTTTTACACACACACACACAGGTTTGAGGCAAAAGCTGTTGAAAACCCTGTTTGTATGCTAAACAGAGCTGTGTGGCACTGAGGACCAGTATTCTATACTCTCTGGAATGCTGTGTTCACCAACGTTCTGAGTTCTCTAGGCCTGCATTTTGGGGACAAAGTCCTGAACTGACTGGTGAAGTGGTGGAAGATTCTCTCTCTCTCTCTCTCTCTCTCTCTCTCTCTGCCCCTCTCTCCCTCCTTCTCTCTTTCTCCCTCTCTCCCTCCCACCCTAACCCTTTCTTTTCCAAGGAAGGCAGTCGACCAGCTGCCTGGTTGCACTTAGTCTCTCAGCTGAGGTCGACCAGTCGCATTTGGTCTCAGCTGAGGTTGACCAGTTGCTTTTGGTCTCAGCGGAGGTCGACCAGTTGCATTTGGTCTCAGCGGAGGTCGACCAGTTGCATTTGGTCTCTCAGCTCAGGTCGACCAGTTGCACTTCGTCTCTCGGCGGTGGTCGACCAGCTGCCCGGCGGCAATTGACACACGCTATTTGCCAGCAGGTGTCACTCTTGACCTATTGATTGTCTGCATCCTCTCAGCCTTCTGAAACCTGACCTTCCCTCCCCCTCCCCCCACTCTCTTGGCTCCCTCCTTGCCATCTCTGCACCGCTTCTCCTCCCACCCCGTTTAGATGTTCAATGCTAACTGACTTTCTTCTTTTCTTCCCCACCACCCCAACTCCCACCCCTCCACAGATTTTCCCCATTGGACTACAGTGCTAGAATCCTTCCTAAGGAATCTGAATTCCATCCGTCTCTGCACTTGTTCAACGTTGTTTCTCTCTTTTAAAAATTCTTTCTTTCTTTCTTTCTTTCTTTCCTTCTTTCTTCCTTCCTTCCTTCCTTCCTTCCTTCCTTCCTTCCTTCCTTCCTTCCTTCCTTCCTTTCTTTCCTTGTCTTTCCTTTTCTTTCTTTCTTTCTTTCTGTATAGTTGGGGAGTCTTTCTAAAAATTGTTTCAACTTAAATTTCAGTTTTTCATTGACTTGTGCATTTCTTTTTCCCCTTGCTTCAGAAAGAAAGGAACACTCGTTTCACCAGGGGAAGCTGGGCTCAACGTTGAGTAATGACCTGCTTCTGCTGGGGCAGTACAATGCTGCCCACAGCCTTTTCCCGCCCGGGCTGCTTGCGAATTAGTCCAACACTAAACCACCAAGATGCTCAGGTGTGCCGTGTCGCGTCCCAGACTCGAAAAGATATCCAGGAAAGAGGTGGGGGGGAGCTGCTGGGCTTAGGGTAAGGGGTTAGGGTTAGGGGTTAGGAGTCAGGGTTAGGGTTAGGGTTAGGGGTTGGGGTTAGGAGTCAGGGTTAGGGGTTAGGGGTTAGGGGTTGGGTTAGGGTTAGGGGTTAGGGTTAGGGTTAGGGGTTAGGGTTAGGGGTTAGGGTTAGGGGTTAGGGTTAGGGTTAGGGTTAGGGGTTAGGGTTAGGGTTCGGGTTTAGGGGTTATTGTTAGGGTTAGGGGTTGGGGTTAGGAGTCAGGGTCAGGGGTTAGGGTTAGGGTTAGGGTTTAGGGTTAGGGGTTGGGGTTAGAAGTCAGGGTTAGGGGTGAGGAGTCAGGGTTAGGGGTTAGGGTTAGGGTTAGGGTTTAGGGGTTAGAGGTCAGGGTTAGGGGTTAGGGTTAGGGGTTAGGGGTTGGGGTTAGGGGTTAGGGTTTGTTGTTAGGGTTAGGGGTTAGGGTTAGGAGTCACGGTTAGGGTTAGTGGTTAGGGTTAGGGTTAGGGTTTAGGGGTTAGTGTTAGGATTAGGGGTTGGGGTTAGGAGTCAGGGTCAGCGGTTAGGGTTAGGGGTTAGGGGTTAGGGTTAGGAGTCAGGGTTAGGGGTTAGGGGTTAGGGTTAGGGGTTAGGGGTTAGGGTTAGGGGTTAGGGGTTAGGGTTAGGGTTTAGGGTTACTGTTAGAGTTAGGCAGCATGCTACTTTCCCTGCAAGTTTCCCATAGGTTGGAGAACACTGGAAATGACATCTCTCCCCCCCACCCTCCACCACCATCACCACCCCCACTGCTCTCCATCATTGCCTATCCAGATACAAAGGTGTACCAGACACTGTTGGTAAATTCCACTCACTCACTCCCAGAATACAGATCATTCGATTTTACATTCGTGATTTATTACCACCTATTTATCATTATTGATTGATTTTGCTCCTCACTTCTCTCTCTGAGATTTGGCTCAGTATCTTGTCAAAATGCAATGTGAACACCTCCAGATGGGACTCCGATGCCCATTGGTTTAGTTGTTTTGTTGAGGTTCTGTGCACATGAAGTCAGAAACGTTCAGTTTTTACACACACACACACAGGTTTGAGGCAAAAGCTGTTGAAAACCCTGTTTGTATGCTAAACAGAGCTGTGTGGCACTGAGGACCAGTATTCTATACTCTCTGGAATGCTGTGTTCACCAACGTTCTGAGTTCTCTAGGCCTGCATTTTGGGGACAAAGTCCTGAACTGACTGGTGAAGTGGTGGAAGATTCTCTCTCTCTCTCTCTCTCTCTCTCTGCCCCTCTCTCCCTCCTTCTCTCTTTCTCCCTCTCTCCCTCCCACCCTAACCCTTTCTTTTCCAAGGAAGGCAGTCGACCAGCTGCCTGGTTGCACTTAGTCTCTCAGCTGAGGTCGACCAGTCGCATTTGGTCTCAGCTGAGGTTGACCAGTTGCTTTTGGTCTCAGCGGAGGTCGACCAGTTGCATTTGGTCTCAGCGGAGGTCGACCAGTTGCATTTGGTCTCTCAGCTCAGGTCGACCAGTTGCACTTCGTCTCTCGGCGGTGGTCGACCAGCTGCCCGGCGGCAATTGACACACGCTATTTGCCAGCAGGTGTCACTCTTGACCTATTGATTGTCTGCATCCTCTCAGCCTTCTGAAACCTGACCTTCCCTCCCCCTCCCCCCACTCTCTTGGCTCCCTCCTTGCCATCTCTGCACCGCTTCTCCTCCCACCCCGTTTAGATGTTCAATGCTAACTGACTTTCTTCTTTTCTTCCCCACCACCCCAACTCCCACCCCTCCACAGATTTTCCCCATTGGACTACAGTGCTAGAATCCTTCCTAAGGAATCTGAATTCCATCCGTCTCTGCACTTGTTCAACGTTGTTTCTCTCTTTTAAAAATTCTTTCTTTCTTTCTTTCTTTCTTTCCTTCTTTCTTCCTTCCTTCCTTCCTTCCTTCCTTCCTTCCTTCCTTCCTTCCTTCCTTTCTTTCCTTGTCTTTCCTTTTCTTTCTTTCTTTCTTTCTGTATAGTTGGGGAGTCTTTCTAAAAATTGTTTCAACTTAAATTTCAGTTTTTCATTGACTTGTGCATTTCTTTTTCCCCTTGCTTCAGAAAGAAAGGAACACTCGTTTCACCAGGGGAAGCTGGGCTCAACGTTGAGTAATGACCTGCTTCTGCTGGGGCAGTACAATGCTGCCCACAGCCTTTTCCCGCCCGGGCTGCTTGCGAATTAGTCCAACACTAAACCACCAAGATGCTCAGGTGTGCCGTGTCGCGTCCCAGACTCGAAAAGATATCCAGGAAAGAGGTGGGGGGGAGCTGCTGGGCTTAGGGTAAGGGGTTAGGGTTAGGGGTTAGGAGTCAGGGTTAGGGTTAGGGTTAGGGGTTGGGGTTAGGAGTCAGGGTTAGGGGTTAGGGGTTAGGGGTTGGGTTAGGGTTAGGGGTTAGGGTTAGGGTTAGGGGTTAGGGTTAGGGGTTAGGGTTAGGGGTTAGGGTTAGGGTTAGGGGTTAGGGTTAGGGTTCGGGTTTAGGGGTTATTGTTAGGGTTAGGGGTTGGGGTTAGGAGTCAGGGTCAGGGGTTAGGGTTAGGGTTAGGGTTTAGGGTTAGGGGTTGGGGTTAGAAGTCAGGGTTAGGGGTGAGGAGTCAGGGTTAGGGGTTAGGGTTAGGGTTAGGGTTTAGGGGTTAGAGGTCAGGGTTAGGGGTTAGGGTTAGGGGTTAGGGGTTGGGGTTAGGGGTTAGGGTTTGTTGTTAGGGTTAGGGGTTAGGGTTAGGAGTCACGGTTAGGGTTAGTGGTTAGGGTTAGGGTTAGGGTTTAGGGGTTAGTGTTAGGATTAGGGGTTGGGGTTAGGAGTCAGGGTCAGCGGTTAGGGTTAGGGGTTAGGGGTTAGGGTTAGGAGTCAGGGTTAGGGGTTAGGGGTTAGGGTTAGGGGTTAGGGGTTAGGGTTAGGGGTTAGGGGTTAGGGTTAGGGTTTAGGGTTACTGTTAGAGTTAGGCAGCATGCTACTTTCCCTGCAAGTTTCCCATAGGTTGGAGAACACTGGAAATGACATCTCTCCCCCCCACCCTCCACCACCATCACCACCCCCACTGCTCTCCATCATTGCCTATCCAGATACAAAGGTGTACCAGACACTGTTGGTAAATTCCACTCACTCACTCCCAGAATACAGATCATTCGATTTTACATTCGTGATTTATTACCACCTATTTATCATTATTGATTGATTTTGCTCCTCACTTCTCTCTCTGAGATTTGGCTCAGTATCTTGTCAAAATGCAATGTGAACACCTCCAGATGGGACTCCGATGCCCATTGGTTTAGTTGTTTTGTTGAGGTTCTGTGCACATGAAGTCAGAAACGTTCAGTTTTTACACACACACACACAGGTTTGAGGCAAAAGCTGTTGAAAACCCTGTTTGTATGCTAAACAGAGCTGTGTGGCACTGAGGACCAGTATTCTATACTCTCTGGAATGCTGTGTTCACCAACGTTCTGAGTTCTCTAGGCCTGCATTTTGGGGACAAAGTCCTGAACTGACTGGTGAAGTGGTGGAAGATTCTCTCTCTCTCTCTCTCTCTCTCTCTCTCTCTCTCTCTCTGCCCCTCTCTCCCTCCTTCTCTCTTTCTCCCTCTCTCCCTCCCACCCTAACCCTTTCTTTTCCAAGGAAGGCAGTCGACCAGCTGCCTGGTTGCACTTAGTCTCTCAGCTGAGGTCGACCAGTCACATTTGGTCTCAGCTGAGGTTGACCAGTTGCTTTTGGTCTCAGCGGAGGTCGACCAGTTGCATTTGGTCTCAGCGGAGGTCGACCAGTTGCATTTGGTCTCTCAGCTCAGGTCGACCAGTTGCACTTCGTCTCTCGGCGGTGGTCGACCAGCTGCCCGGCGGCAATTGACACACGCTATTTGCCAGCAGGTGTCACTCTTGACCTATTGATTGTCTGCATCCTCTCAGCCTTCTGAAACCTGACCTTCCCTACCCCTCCCCCCACTCTCTTGGCTCCCTCCTTGCCATCTCTGCACCGCTTCTCCTCCCACCCCGTTTAGATGTTCAATGCTAACTGACTTTCTTCTTTTCTTTCCCACCACCCCAACTCCCACCCCTCCACAGATTTTCCCCGTTTGGCTACAGTGCCAGAATCCTTCCTAAGGAATCTGAATTCCATCCGTCTCTGCACTTGTTCAACGTTGTTTCTCTCTTTTAAAAATTCTTTCTTTCTTTCTTTCTTTCTTTCTTTCTTTCTTTCTTTCTTTCTTTCTTTCTTTCTTTCTTTCTTTCTTTCTTCCTTCCTTCCTTCCTTCCTTCCTTCCTTCCTTCCTTCCTTCCTTCCTTTCCTTGTCTTTCCTTTTCTTTCTTTCTTTCTTTCTGTATAGTTGGGGAGTCTTTCTAAAAATTGTTTCAACTTAAATTTCAGTTTTTCATTGACTTGTGCATTTCTTTTTCCCCTTGCTTCAGAAAGAAAGGAACACTCGTTTCACCAGGGGAAGCTGGGCTCAACGTTGAGTAATGACCTGCTTCTGCTGGGGCAGTACAATGCTGCCCACAGCCTTTTCCCGCCCGGGCTGCTTGCGAATTAGTCCAACACTAAACCACCAAGATGCTCAGGTGTGCCGTGTCGCGTCCCAGACTCGAAAAGATATCCAGGAAAGAGGTGGGGGGGAGCTGCTGGGCTTAGGGTAAGGGGTTAGGGTTAGGGGTTAGGAGTCAGGGTTAGGGTTAGGGTTAGGGGTTGGGGTTAGGAGTCAGGGTTAGGGGTTAGGGGTTAGGGGTTGGGTTAGGGTTAGGGGTTAGGGTTAGGGGTTAGGGTTAGGGTTAGGGGTTAGGGTTAGGGGTTAGGGTTAGGGGTTAGGGTTAGGGTTAGGGTTAGGGGTTAGGGTTAGGGTTCGGGTTTAGGGGTTATTGTTAGGGTTAGGGGTTGGGGTTAGGAGTCAGGGTCAGGGGTTAGGGTTAGGGTTAGGGTTTAGGGTTAGGGGTTGGGGTTAGAAGTCAGGGTTAGGGGTGAGGAGTCAGGGTTAGGGGTTAGGGTTAGGGTTAGGGTTTAGGGGTTAGAGGTCAGGGTTAGGGGTTAGGGTTAGGGGTTAGGGGTTGGGGTTAGGGGTTAGGGTTTGTTGTTAGGGTTAGGGGTTAGGGTTAGGAGTCACGGTTAGGGTTAGTGGTTAGGGTTAGGGTTAGGGTTTAGGGGTTAGTGTTAGGATTAGGGGTTGGGGTTAGGAGTCAGGGTCAGCGGTTAGGGTTAGGGGTTAGGGGTTAGGGTTAGGAGTCAGGGTTAGGGGTTAGGGGTTAGGGTTAGGGGTTAGGGGTTAGGGTTAGGGGTTAGGGGTTAGGGTTAGGGTTTAGGGTTACTGTTAGAGTTAGGCAGCATGCTACTTTCCCTGCAAGTTTCCCATAGGTTGGAGAACACTGGAAATGACATCTCTCCCCCCCACCCTCCACCACCATCACCACCCCCACTGCTCTCCATCATTGCCTATCCAGATACAAAGGTGTACCAGACACTGTTGGTAAATTCCACTCACTCACTCCCAGAATACAGATCATTCGATTTTACATTCGTGATTTATTACCACCTATTTATCATTATTGATTGATTTTGCTCCTCACTTCTCTCTCTGAGATTTGGCTCAGTATCTTGTCAAAATGCAATGTGAACACCTCCAGATGGGACTCCGATGCCCATTGGTTTAGTTGTTTTGTTGAGGTTCTGTGCACATGAAGTCAGAAACGTTCAGTTTTTACACACACACACACAGGTTTGAGGCAAAAGCTGTTGAAAACCCTGTTTGTATGCTAAACAGAGCTGTGTGGCACTGAGGACCAGTATTCTATACTCTCTGGAATGCTGTGTTCACCAACGTTCTGAGTTCTCTAGGCCTGCATTTTGGGGACAAAGTCCTGAACTGACTGGTGAAGTGGTGGAAGATTCTCTCTCTCTCTCTCTCTCTCTCTCTCTCTCTCTGCCCCTCTCTCCCTCCTTCTCTCTTTCTCCCTCTCTCCCTCCCACCCTAACCCTTTCTTTTCCAAGGAAGGCAGTCGACCAGCTGCCTGGTTGCACTTAGTCTCTCAGCTGAGGTCGACCAGTCGCATTTGGTCTCAGCTGAGGTTGACCAGTTGCTTTTGGTCTCAGCGGAGGTCGACCAGTTGCATTTGGTCTCAGCGGAGGTCGACCAGTTGCATTTGGTCTCTCAGCTCAGGTCGACCAGTTGCACTTCGTCTCTCGGCGGTGGTCGACCAGCTGCCCGGCGGCAATTGACACACGCTATTTGCCAGCAGGTGTCACTCTTGACCTATTGATTGTCTGCATCCTCTCAGCCTTCTGAAACCTGACCTTCCCTACCCCTCCCCCCACTCTCTTGGCTCCCTCCTTGCCATCTCTGCACCGCTTCTCCTCCCACCCCGTTTAGATGTTCAATGCTAACTGACTTTCTTCTTTTCTTTCCCACCACCCCAACTCCCACCCCTCCACAGATTTTCCCCGTTTGGCTACAGTGCCAGAATCCTTCCTAAGGAATCTGAATTCCATCCGTCTCTGCACTTGTTCAACGTTGTTTCTCTCTTTTAAAAATTCTTTCTTTCTTTCTTTCTTTCTTTCTTTCTTTCTTTCTTTCTTTCTTTCTTTCTTTCTTTCTTTCTTTCTTTCTTTCTTTCTTCCTTCCTTCCTTCCTTCCTTCCTTCCTTCCTTCCTTCCTTCCTTCCTTCCTTCCTTTCCTTGTCTTTCCTTTTCTTTCTTTCTTTCTTTCTGTATAGTTGGGGAGTCTTTCTAAAAATTGTTTCAACTTAAATTTCAGTTTTTCATTGACTTGTGCATTTCTTTTTCCCCTTGCTTCAGAAAGAAAGGAACACTCGTTTCACCAGGGGAAGCTGGGCTCAACGTTGAGTAATGACCTGCTTCTGCTGGGGCAGTACAATGCTGCCCACAGCCTTTTCCCGCCCGGGCTGCTTGCGAATTAGTCCAACACTAAACCACCAAGATGCTCAGGTGTGCCGTGTCGCGTCCCAGACTCGAAAAGATATCCAGGAAAGAGGTGGGGGGGAGCTGCTGGGCTTAGGGTAAGGGGTTAGGGTTAGGGGTTAGGAGTCAGGGTTAGGGTTAGGGTTAGGGGTTGGGGTTAGGAGTCAGGGTTAGGGGTTAGGGGTTAGGGGTTGGGTTAGGGTTAGGGGTTAGGGTTAGGGGTTAGGGTTAGGGTTAGGGGTTAGGGTTAGGGGTTAGGGTTAGGGGTTAGGGTTAGGGTTAGGGTTAGGGGTTAGGGTTAGGGTTCGGGTTTAGGGGTTATTGTTAGGGTTAGGGGTTGGGGTTAGGAGTCAGGGTCAGGGGTTAGGGTTAGGGTTAGGGTTTAGGGTTAGGGGTTGGGGTTAGAAGTCAGGGTTAGGGGTGAGGAGTCAGGGTTAGGGGTTAGGGTTAGGGTTAGGGTTTAGGGGTTAGAGGTCAGGGTTAGGGGTTAGGGTTAGGGGTTAGGGGTTGGGGTTAGGGGTTAGGGTTTGTTGTTAGGGTTAGGGGTTAGGGTTAGGAGTCACGGTTAGGGTTAGTGGTTAGGGTTAGGGTTAGGGTTTAGGGGTTAGTGTTAGGATTAGGGGTTGGGGTTAGGAGTCAGGGTCAGCGGTTAGGGTTAGGGGTTAGGGGTTAGGGTTAGGAGTCAGGGTTAGGGGTTAGGGGTTAGGGTTAGGGGTTAGGGGTTAGGGTTAGGGGTTAGGGGTTAGGGTTAGGGTTTAGGGTTACTGTTAGAGTTAGGCAGCATGCTACTTTCCCTGCAAGTTTCCCATAGGTTGGAGAACACTGGAAATGACATCTCTCCCCCCCACCCTCCACCACCATCACCACCCCCACTGCTCTCCATCATTGCCTATCCAGATACAAAGGTGTACCAGACACTGTTGGTAAATTCCACTCACTCACTCCCAGAATACAGATCATTCGATTTTACATTCGTGATTTATTACCACCTATTTATCATTATTGATTGATTTTGCTCCTCACTTCTCTCTCTGAGATTTGGCTCAGTATCTTGTCAAAATGCAATGTGAACACCTCCAGATGGGACTCCGATGCCCATTGGTTTAGTTGTTTTGTTGAGGTTCTGTGCACATGAAGTCAGAAACGTTCAGTTTTTACACACACACACACAGGTTTGAGGCAAAAGCTGTTGAAAACCCTGTTTGTATGCTAAACAGAGCTGTGTGGCACTGAGGACCAGTATTCTATACTCTCTGGAATGCTGTGTTCACCAACGTTCTGAGTTCTCTAGGCCTGCATTTTGGGGACAAAGTCCTGAACTGACTGGTGAAGTGGTGGAAGATTCTCTCTCTCTCTCTCTCTCTCTCTCTCTCTCTGCCCCTCTCTCCCTCCTTCTCTCTTTCTCCCTCTCTCCCTCCCACCCTAACCCTTTCTTTTCCAAGGAAGGCAGTCGACCAGCTGCCTGGTTGCACTTAGTCTCTCAGCTGAGGTCGACCAGTCGCATTTGGTCTCAGCTGAGGTTGACCAGTTGCTTTTGGTCTCAGCGGAGGTCGACCAGTTGCATTTGGTCTCAGCGGAGGTCGACCAGTTGCATTTGGTCTCTCAGCTCAGGTCGACCAGTTGCACTTCGTCTCTCGGCGGTGGTCGACCAGCTGCCCGGCGGCAATTGACACACGCTATTTGCCAGCAGGTGTCACTCTTGACCTATTGATTGTCTGCATCCTCTCAGCCTTCTGAAACCTGACCTTCCCTCCCCCTCCCCCCACTCTCTTGGCTCCCTCCTTGCCATCTCTGCACCGCTTCTCCTCCCACCCCGTTTAGATGTTCAATGCTAACTGACTTTCTTCTTTTCTTCCCCACCACCCCAACTCCCACCCCTCCACAGATTTTCCCCATTGGACTACAGTGCTAGAATCCTTCCTAAGGAATCTGAATTCCATCCGTCTCTGCACTTGTTCAACGTTGTTTCTCTCTTTTAAAAATTCTTTCTTTCTTTCTTTCTTTCTTTCCTTCTTTCTTCCTTCCTTCCTTCCTTCCTTCCTTCCTTCCTTCCTTCCTTCCTTCCTTCCTTTCTTTCCTTGTCTTTCCTTTTCTTTCTTTCTTTCTTTCTGTATAGTTGGGGAGTCTTTCTAAAAATTGTTTCAACTTAAATTTCAGTTTTTCATTGACTTGTGCATTTCTTTTTCCCCTTGCTTCAGAAAGAAAGGAACACTCGTTTCACCAGGGGAAGCTGGGCTCAACGTTGAGTAATGACCTGCTTCTGCTGGGGCAGTACAATGCTGCCCACAGCCTTTTCCCGCCCGGGCTGCTTGCGAATTAGTCCAACACTAAACCACCAAGATGCTCAGGTGTGCCGTGTCGCGTCCCAGACTCGAAAAGATATCCAGGAAAGAGGTGGGGGGGAGCTGCTGGGCTTAGGGTAAGGGGTTAGGGTTAGGGGTTAGGAGTCAGGGTTAGGGTTAGGGTTAGGGGTTGGGGTTAGGAGTCAGGGTTAGGGGTTAGGGGTTAGGGGTTGGGTTAGGGTTAGGGGTTAGGGTTAGGGGTTAGGGTTAGGGTTAGGGGTTAGGGTTAGGGGTTAGGGTTAGGGGTTAGGGTTAGGGTTAGGGTTAGGGGTTAGGGTTAGGGTTCGGGTTTAGGGGTTATTGTTAGGGTTAGGGGTTGGGGTTAGGAGTCAGGGTCAGGGGTTAGGGTTAGGGTTAGGGTTTAGGGTTAGGGGTTGGGGTTAGAAGTCAGGGTTAGGGGTGAGGAGTCAGGGTTAGGGGTTAGGGTTAGGGTTAGGGTTTAGGGGTTAGAGGTCAGGGTTAGGGGTTAGGGTTAGGGGTTAGGGGTTGGGGTTAGGGGTTAGGGTTTGTTGTTAGGGTTAGGGGTTAGGGTTAGGAGTCACGGTTAGGGTTAGTGGTTAGGGTTAGGGTTAGGGTTTAGGGGTTAGTGTTAGGATTAGGGGTTGGGGTTAGGAGTCAGGGTCAGCGGTTAGGGTTAGGGGTTAGGGGTTAGGGTTAGGAGTCAGGGTTAGGGGTTAGGGGTTAGGGTTAGGGGTTAGGGGTTAGGGTTAGGGGTTAGGGGTTAGGGTTAGGGTTTAGGGTTACTGTTAGAGTTAGGCAGCATGCTACTTTCCCTGCAAGTTTCCCATAGGTTGGAGAACACTGGAAATGACATCTCTCCCCCCCACCCTCCACCACCATCACCACCCCCACTGCTCTCCATCATTGCCTATCCAGATACAAAGGTGTACCAGACACTGTTGGTAAATTCCACTCACTCACTCCCAGAATACAGATCATTCGATTTTACATTCGTGATTTATTACCACCTATTTATCATTATTGATTGATTTTGCTCCTCACTTCTCTCTCTGAGATTTGGCTCAGTATCTTGTCAAAATGCAATGTGAACACCTCCAGATGGGACTCCGATGCCCATTGGTTTAGTTGTTTTGTTGAGGTTCTGTGCACATGAAGTCAGAAACGTTCAGTTTTTACACACACACACACAGGTTTGAGGCAAAAGCTGTTGAAAACCCTGTTTGTATGCTAAACAGAGCTGTGTGGCACTGAGGACCAGTATTCTATACTCTCTGGAATGCTGTGTTCACCAACGTTCTGAGTTCTCTAGGCCTGCATTTTGGGGACAAAGTCCTGAACTGACTGGTGAAGTGGTGGAAGATTCTCTCTCTCTCTCTCTCTCTCTCTCTCTCTCTGCCCCTCTCTCCCTCCTTCTCTCTTTCTCCCTCTCTCCCTCCCACCCTAACCCTTTCTTTTCCAAGGAAGGCAGTCGACCAGCTGCCTGGTTGCACTTAGTCTCTCAGCTGAGGTCGACCAGTCGCATTTGGTCTCAGCTGAGGTTGACCAGTTGCTTTTGGTCTCAGCGGAGGTCGACCAGTTGCATTTGGTCTCAGCGGAGGTCGACCAGTTGCATTTGGTCTCTCAGCTCAGGTCGACCAGTTGCACTTCGTCTCTCGGCGGTGGTCGACCAGCTGCCCGGCGGCAATTGACACACGCTATTTGCCAGCAGGTGTCACTCTTGACCTATTGATTGTCTGCATCCTCTCAGCCTTCTGAAACCTGACCTTCCCTACCCCTCCCCCCACTCTCTTGGCTCCCTCCTTGCCATCTCTGCACCGCTTCTCCTCCCACCCCGTTTAGATGTTCAATGCTAACTGACTTTCTTCTTTTCTTTCCCACCACCCCAACTCCCACCCCTCCACAGATTTTCCCCGTTTGGCTACAGTGCCAGAATCCTTCCTAAGGAATCTGAATTCCATCCGTCTCTGCACTTGTTCAACGTTGTTTCTCTCTTTTAAAAATTCTTTCTTTCTTTCTTTCTTTCTTTCTTTCTTTCTTTCTTTCTTTCTTTCTTTCTTTCTTTCTTTCTTTCTTTCT
>NW_026699007.1:10000-40000 GCF_030435755.1 Ochotona princeps | reverse complement strand
CCACAGCCTTTTCCCGCCCGGGCTGCTTGCGAATTAGTCCAACACTAAACCACCAAGATGCTCAGGTGTGCCGTGTCGCGTCCCAGACTCGAAAAGATATCCAGGAAAGAGGTGGGGGGGAGCTGCTGGGCTTAGGGTAAGGGGTTAGGGTTAGGGGTTAGGAGTCAGGGTTAGGGTTAGGGTTAGGGTTGGGGTTAGGAGTCAGGGTTAGGGGTTAGGGGTTAGGGGTTGGGTTAGGGTTAGGGGTTAGGGTTAGGGGTTAGGGTTAGGGGTTAGGGTTAGGGTTAGGGGTTAGGGTTAGGGGTTAGGGTTAGGGGTTAGGGTTAGGGTTAGGGGTTAGGGTTAGGGTTCGGGTTTAGGGGTTATTGTTAGGGTTAGGGGTTGGGGTTAGGAGTCAGGGTCAGGGGTTAGGGTTAGGGTTAGGGTTTAGGGTTAGGGGTTGGGGTTAGAAGTCAGGGTTAGGGGTGAGGAGTCAGGGTTAGGGGTTAGGGTTAGGGTTAGGGTTTAGGGGTTAGAGGTCAGGGTTAGGGGTTAGGGTTAGGGGTTAGGGGTTGGGGTTAGGGGTTAGGGTTTGTTGTTAGGGTTAGGGGTTAGGGTTAGGAGTCACGGTTAGGGTTAGTGGTTAGGGTTAGGGTTAGGGTTTAGGGGTTAGTGTTAGGATTAGGGGTTGGGGTTAGGAGTCAGGGTCAGCGGTTAGGGTTAGGGGTTAGGGGTTAGGGTTAGGAGTCAGGGTTAGGGGTTAGGGGTTAGGGTTAGGGGTTAGGGGTTAGGGTTAGGGGTTAGGGGTTAGGGTTAGGGTTTAGGGTTACTGTTAGAGTTAGGCAGCATGCTACTTTCCCTGCAAGTTTCCCATAGGTTGGAGAACACTGGAAATGACATCTCTCCCCCCCACCCTCCACCACCATCACCACCCCCACTGCTCTCCATCATTGCCTATCCAGATACAAAGGTGTACCAGACACTGTTGGTAAATTCCACTCACTCACTCCCAGAATACAGATCATTCGATTTTACATTCGTGATTTATTACCACCTATTTATCATTATTGATTGATTTTGCTCCTCACTTCTCTCTCTGAGATTTGGCTCAGTATCTTGTCAAAATGCAATGTGAACACCTCCAGATGGGACTCCGATGCCCATTGGTTTAGTTGTTTTGTTGAGGTTCTGTGCACATGAAGTCAGAAACGTTCAGTTTTTACACACACACACACAGGTTTGAGGCAAAAGCTGTTGAAAACCCTGTTTGTATGCTAAACAGAGCTGTGTGGCACTGAGGACCAGTATTCTATACTCTCTGGAATGCTGTGTTCACCAACGTTCTGAGTTCTCTAGGCCTGCATTTTGGGGACAAAGTCCTGAACTGACTGGTGAAGTGGTGGAAGATTCTCTCTCTCTCTCTCTCTCTCTCTCTCTCTCTCTGCCCCTCTCTCCCTCCTTCTCTCTTTCTCCCTCTCTCCCTCCCACCCTAACCCTTTCTTTTCCAAGGAAGGCAGTCGACCAGCTGCCTGGTTGCACTTAGTCTCTCAGCTGAGGTCGACCAGTCGCATTTGGTCTCAGCTGAGGTTGACCAGTTGCTTTTGGTCTCAGCGGAGGTCGACCAGTTGCATTTGGTCTCAGCGGAGGTCGACCAGTTGCATTTGGTCTCTCAGCTCAGGTCGACCAGTTGCACTTCGTCTCTCGGCGGTGGTCGACCAGCTGCCCGGCGGCAATTGACACACGCTATTTGCCAGCAGGTGTCACTCTTGACCTATTGATTGTCTGCATCCTCTCAGCCTTCTGAAACCTGACCTTCCCTACCCCCTCCCCCCACTCTCTTGGCTCCCTCCTTGCCATCTCTGCACCGCTTCTCCTCCCACCCCGTTTAGATGTTCAATGCTAACTGACTTTCTTCTTTTCTTTCCCACCACCCCAACTCCCACCCCTCCACAGATTTTCCCCGTTTGGCTACAGTGCCAGAATCCTTCCTAAGGAATCTGAATTCCATCCGTCTCTGCACTTGTTCAACGTTGTTTCTCTCTTTTAAAAATTCTTTCTTTCTTTCTTTCTTTCTTTCTTTCTTTCTTTCTTTCTTTCTTTCTTTCTTTCTTTCTTTCTTTCTTTCTTCCTTCCTTCCTTCCTTCCTTCCTTCCTTCCTTCCTTCCTTCCTTCCTTCCTTCCTTTCCTTGTCTTTCCTTTTCTTTCTTTCTTTCTTTCTGTATAGTTGGGGAGTCTTTCTAAAAATTGTTTCAACTTAAATTTCAGTTTTTCATTGACTTGTGCATTTCTTTTTCCCCTTGCTTCAGAAAGAAAGGAACACTCGTTTCACCAGGGGAAGCTGGGCTCAACGTTGAGTAATGACCTGCTTCTGCTGGGGCAGTACAATGCTGCCCACAGCCTTTTCCCGCCCGGGCTGCTTGCGAATTAGTCCAACACTAAACCACCAAGATGCTCAGGTGTGCCGTGTCGCGTCCCAGACTCGAAAAGATATCCAGGAAAGAGGTGGGGGGGAGCTGCTGGGCTTAGGGTAAGGGGTTAGGGTTAGGGGTTAGGAGTCAGGGTTAGGGTTAGGGTTAGGGGTTGGGGTTAGGAGTCAGGGTTAGGGGTTAGGGGTTAGGGGTTGGGTTAGGGTTAGGGGTTAGGGTTAGGGGTTAGGGTTAGGGTTAGGGGTTAGGGTTAGGGGTTAGGGTTAGGGGTTAGGGTTAGGGTTAGGGTTAGGGGTTAGGGTTAGGGTTCGGGTTTAGGGGTTATTGTTAGGGTTAGGGGTTGGGGTTAGGAGTCAGGGTCAGGGGTTAGGGTTAGGGTTAGGGTTTAGGGTTAGGGGTTGGGGTTAGAAGTCAGGGTTAGGGGTGAGGAGTCAGGGTTAGGGGTTAGGGTTAGGGTTAGGGTTTAGGGGTTAGAGGTCAGGGTTAGGGGTTAGGGTTAGGGGTTAGGGGTTGGGGTTAGGGGTTAGGGTTTGTTGTTAGGGTTAGGGGTTAGGGTTAGGAGTCACGGTTAGGGTTAGTGGTTAGGGTTAGGGTTAGGGTTTAGGGGTTAGTGTTAGGATTAGGGGTTGGGGTTAGGAGTCAGGGTCAGCGGTTAGGGTTAGGGGTTAGGGGTTAGGGTTAGGAGTCAGGGTTAGGGGTTAGGGGTTAGGGTTAGGGGTTAGGGGTTAGGGTTAGGGGTTAGGGGTTAGGGTTAGGGTTTAGGTTACTGTTAGAGTTAGGCAGCATGCTACTTTCCCTGCAAGTTTCCCATAGGTTGGAGAACACTGGAAATGACATCTCTCCCCCCCACCCTCCACCACCATCACCACCCCCACTGCTCTCCATCATTGCCTATCCAGATACAAAGGTGTACCAGACACTGTTGGTAAATTCCACTCACTCACTCCCAGAATACAGATCATTCGATTTTACATTCGTGATTTATTACCACCTATTTATCATTATTGATTGATTTTGCTCCTCACTTCTCTCTCTGAGATTTGGCTCAGTATCTTGTCAAAATGCAATGTGAACACCTCCAGATGGGACTCCGATGCCCATTGGTTTAGTTGTTTTGTTGAGGTTCTGTGCACATGAAGTCAGAAACGTTCAGTTTTTACACACACACACACAGGTTTGAGGCAAAAGCTGTTGAAAACCCTGTTTGTATGCTAAACAGAGCTGTGTGGCACTGAGGACCAGTATTCTATACTCTCTGGAATGCTGTGTTCACCAACGTTCTGAGTTCTCTAGGCCTGCATTTTGGGGACAAAGTCCTGAACTGACTGGTGAAGTGGTGGAAGATTCTCTCTCTCTCTCTCTCTCTCTCTCTCTCTCTGCCCCTCTCTCCCTCCTTCTCTCTTTCTCCCTCTCTCCCTCCCACCCTAACCCTTTCTTTTCCAAGGAAGGCAGTCGACCAGCTGCCTGGTTGCACTTAGTCTCTCAGCTGAGGTCGACCAGTCGCATTTGGTCTCAGCTGAGGTTGACCAGTTGCTTTTGGTCTCAGCGGAGGTCGACCAGTTGCATTTGGTCTCAGCGGAGGTCGACCAGTTGCATTTGGTCTCTCAGCTCAGGTCGACCAGTTGCACTTCGTCTCTCGGCGGTGGTCGACCAGCTGCCCGGCGGCAATTGACACACGCTATTTGCCAGCAGGTGTCACTCTTGACCTATTGATTGTCTGCATCCTCTCAGCCTTCTGAAACCTGACCTTCCCTACCCCTCCCCCCACTCTCTTGGCTCCCTCCTTGCCATCTCTGCACCGCTTCTCCTCCCACCCCGTTTAGATGTTCAATGCTAACTGACTTTCTTCTTTTCTTTCCCACCACCCCAACTCCCACCCCTCCACAGATTTTCCCCGTTTGGCTACAGTGCCAGAATCCTTCCTAAGGAATCTGAATTCCATCCGTCTCTGCACTTGTTCAACGTTGTTTCTCTCTTTTAAAAATTCTTTCTTTCTTTCTTTCTTTCTTTCTTTCTTTCTTTCTTTCTTTCTTTCTTTCTTTCTTTCTTTCTTTCTTTCTTCTCTTCCTTCCTTCCTTCCTTCCTTCCTTCCTTCCTTCCTTTCTTTCTTTCCTTGTCTTTCCTTGTCTTTCTTTCTTTCTTTCTGTATAGTTGGGGAGTCTTTCTAAAAATTGTTTCAACTTAAATTTCAGTTTTTCATTGACTTGTGCATTTCTTTTTCCCCTTGCTTCAGAAAGAAAGGAACACTCGTTTCACCAGGGGAAGCTGGGCTCAACGTTGAGTAATGACCTGCTTCTGCTGGGGCAGTACAATGCTGCCCACAGCCTTTTCCCGCCCGGGCTGCTTGCGAATTAGTCCAACACTAAACCACCAAGATGCTCAGGTGTGCCGTGTTGCGTCCCAGACTCGAAAAGATATCCAAGAAAGAGGTGGGGGGGGAGCTGCTGGGCTTAGGGTAAGGGGTTAGGGTTAGGGGTTAGGAGTCAGGGTTAGGGGTTAGGAGTCAGGGTTAGGGTTAGGGTTTAGGAGTCAGGGTTATGGTTAGGGGTTAGGAGTCAGGGTCAGGGGTTAGGGTTAGGGTTAGGGTTAGGGTTTAGGGGTTAGGGCTAGGGTTAGGGGATAGGGGTTAGGGTTAGGGTAAGGGGATAGGGGTTAGGGTTAGGGTTAGGGTTAGGGGTTAGGAGTCAGGGTTAGGGGTTAGGGTTAGGGGTTAGGGTTAGGGGTTAGGGTTAGGAGTCAGGATTAGGGGTTAGGGGTTAGGGTTAGGGTTAGGGTTAGGATTAGGGGTTAGGGTTAGGGTTAGGGTTTAGGGGTTAGTGTTAGGTTTAGGGGTTGGGGTTAGGAGTCAGGGTCAGGGATTAGGGTTAGGGGTTAGGGTTAGGGCTTAGGGTTAGGAGTCAGGGTTAGGGGTTAGGGGTTAGGGTTAGGGTTAGGGTTAGGGTTTAGGGGTTAGGGTTAGGGTTAGGGGTTAGGGTTAGAGTTAGGCAGCATGCTACTTTCCCTACAACTTTCCCATAGGTTGGAGAACACTGGAAATGACATCTCTCCCCCCCACCCTCCACCACCATCACCACCCCCACTGCTCTCCATCATTGCCTATCCAGATACAAAGGTGTACCAGACACTGTTGGTAAATTCCACTCACTCACTCCCAGAATACAGATCATTCGATTTTACATTCGTGATTTCTTACCACCTATTTCTCATTATTGATTGATTTTGCTCCTCACTTCTCTCTCTGAGATTTGGCTCAGTATCTTGTCAAAATGCCATGTGAACACCTCCAGATGGGACTCCGATGCCCATTGGTTTAGTTGTTTTGTTGAGGTTCTGTGCACATGAAGTCAGAAACGTTCAGTTTTTACACACACACACACACACACACACACACACACACACAGGTTTGAGGCAAAAGCTGTTGAAAACCCTGTTTGTATGCTAAACAGAGCTGTGTGGCACTGAGGACCAGTATTCTATACTCTCTGGAATGCTGTGTTCACCAACGTTCTGAGTTCTCTAGGCCTGCATTTTGGGGACAAAGACCTGAACTGACTGGTGAAGTGGTGGAAGATTCTCTCCCTCTCTCTCTCTCTCTCTCTCTCTCTCTCTCTCTCTCTCTCTGCCCCTCTCTCCCTCTCTCCCTCCTTCTCTCTTTCTCCCTCTCTCCCTCCCACCCAAACCCTTTCTTTTCCAAGGAAGGCAGTCGACCAGCTGCCTGGTTGCACTTAGTCTCTCAGCTGAGGTTGACCAGTTGCTTTTGGTCTCAGCGGAGGTCGACCAGTTGCATTTGGTCTCAGCGGAGGTCGACCAGTTGCATTTGGGCTCTCAGCTCAGGTCGACCAGTTGCACTTAGTCTCTCGGCGGTGGTCGACCAGCTGCCCGGCGGCAATTGACACACGCTATTTGCCAGCAGGTGCCACTCTTGACCTATTGATTGTCTGCATCCTCTCAGCCTTCTGAAACCTGACCTTCCCTCCCCCTCCCCCCACTCTCTTGGCTCCCTCCTTGCCATCTCTGCACCGCTTCTCCTCCCACCCCGTTTAGATGTTCAATGCTAACTGACTTTCTTCTTTTCTTCCCCACCACCCCAACTCCCACCCCTCCACAGATTTTCCCCATTGGACTACAGTGCTAGAATCCTTCCTAAGGAATCTGAATTCCATCCGTCTCTGCACTTGTTCAACGTTGTTTCTCTCTTTTAAAAATTCTTTCTTTCTTTCTTTCTTTCTTTCCTTCTTTCTTCCTTCCTTCCTTCCTTCCTTCCTTCCTTCCTTCCTTCCTTCCTTCCTTTCTTTCCTTGTCTTTCCTTTTCTTTCTTTCTTTCTTTCTGTATAGTTGGGGAGTCTTTCTAAAAATTGTTTCAACTTAAATTTCAGTTTTTCATTGACTTGTGCATTTCTTTTTCCCCTTGCTTCAGAAAGAAAGGAACACTCGTTTCACCAGGGGAAGCTGGGCTCAACGTTGAGTAATGACCTGCTTCTGCTGGGGCAGTACAATGCTGCCCACAGCCTTTTCCCGCCCGGGCTGCTTGCGAATTAGTCCAACACTAAACCACCAAGATGCTCAGGTGTGCCGTGTCGCGTCCCAGACTCGAAAAGATATCCAGGAAAGAGGTGGGGGGGAGCTGCTGGGCTTAGGGTAAGGGGTTAGGGTTAGGGGTTAGGAGTCAGGGTTAGGGTTAGGGTTAGGGGTTGGGGTTAGGAGTCAGGGTTAGGGGTTAGGGGTTAGGGGTTGGGTTAGGGTTAGGGGTTAGGGTTAGGGGTTAGGGTTAGGGGTTAGGGTTAGGGTTAGGGGTTAGGGTTAGGGGTTAGGGTTAGGGGTTAGGGTTAGGGTTAGGGGTTAGGGTTAGGGTTCGGGTTTAGGGGTTATTGTTAGGGTTAGGGGTTGGGGTTAGGAGTCAGGGTCAGGGGTTAGGGTTAGGGTTAGGGTTTAGGGTTAGGGGTTGGGGTTAGAAGTCAGGGTTAGGGGTGAGGAGTCAGGGTTAGGGGTTAGGGTTAGGGTTAGGGTTTAGGGGTTAGAGGTCAGGGTTAGGGGTTAGGGTTAGGGGTTAGGGGTTGGGGTTAGGGGTTAGGGTTTGTTGTTAGGGTTAGGGGTTAGGGTTAGGAGTCACGGTTAGGGTTAGTGGTTAGGGTTAGGGTTAGGGTTTAGGGGTTAGTGTTAGGATTAGGGGTTGGGGTTAGGAGTCAGGGTCAGCGGTTAGGGTTAGGGGTTAGGGGTTAGGGTTAGGAGTCAGGGTTAGGGGTTAGGGGTTAGGGTTAGGGGTTAGGGGTTAGGGTTAGGGGTTAGGGGTTAGGGTTAGGGTTTAGGGTTACTGTTAGAGTTAGGCAGCATGCTACTTTCCCTGCAAGTTTCCCATAGGTTGGAGAACACTGGAAATGACATCTCTCCCCCCCACCCTCCACCACCATCACCACCCCCACTGCTCTCCATCATTGCCTATCCAGATACAAAGGTGTACCAGACACTGTTGGTAAATTCCACTCACTCACTCCCAGAATACAGATCATTCGATTTTACATTCGTGATTTATTACCACCTATTTATCATTATTGATTGATTTTGCTCCTCACTTCTCTCTCTGAGATTTGGCTCAGTATCTTGTCAAAATGCAATGTGAACACCTCCAGATGGGACTCCGATGCCCATTGGTTTAGTTGTTTTGTTGAGGTTCTGTGCACATGAAGTCAGAAACGTTCAGTTTTTACACACACACACACAGGTTTGAGGCAAAAGCTGTTGAAAACCCTGTTTGTATGCTAAACAGAGCTGTGTGGCACTGAGGACCAGTATTCTATACTCTCTGGAATGCTGTGTTCACCAACGTTCTGAGTTCTCTAGGCCTGCATTTTGGGGACAAAGTCCTGAACTGACTGGTGAAGTGGTGGAAGATTCTCTCTCTCTCTCTCTCTCTCTCTCTCTCTCTCTGCCCCTCTCTCCCTCCTTCTCTCTTTCTCCCTCTCTCCCTCCCACCCTAACCCTTTCTTTTCCAAGGAAGGCAGTCGACCAGCTGCCTGGTTGCACTTAGTCTCTCAGCTGAGGTCGACCAGTCGCATTTGGTCTCAGCTGAGGTTGACCAGTTGCTTTTGGTCTCAGCGGAGGTCGACCAGTTGCATTTGGTCTCAGCGGAGGTCGACCAGTTGCATTTGGTCTCAGCGGAGGTCGACCAGTTGCATTTGGTCTCTCAGCTCAGGTCGACCAGTTGCACTTCGTCTCTCGGCGGTGGTCGACCAGCTGCCCGGCGGCAATTGACACACGCTATTTGCCAGCAGGTGTCACTCTTGACCTATTGATTGTCTGCATCCTCTCAGCCTTCTGAAACCTGACCTTCCCTACCCCTCCCCCCACTCTCTTGGCTCCCTCCTTGCCATCTCTGCACCGCTTCTCCTCCCACCCCGTTTAGATGTTCAATGCTAACTGACTTTCTTCTTTTCTTTCCCACCACCCCAACTCCCACCCCTCCACAGATTTTCCCCGTTTGGCTACAGTGCCAGAATCCTTCCTAAGGAATCTGAATTCCATCCGTCTCTGCACTTGTTCAACGTTGTTTCTCTCTTTTAAAAATTCTTTCTTTCTTTCTTTCTTTCTTTCTTTCTTTCTTTCTTTCTTTCTTTCTTTCTTTCTTCCTTCCTTCCTTCCTTCCTTCCTTCCTTCCTTCCTTCCTTCCTTCCTTCCTTCCTTTCTTTCCTTGTCTTTCCTTTTCTTTCTTTCTTTCTTTCTGTATAGTTGGGGAGTCTTTCTAAAAATTGTTTCAACTTAAATTTCAGTTTTTCATTGACTTGTGCATTTCTTTTTCCCCTTGCTTCAGAAAGAAAGGAACACTCGTTTCACCAGGGGAAGCTGGGCTCAACGTTGAGTAATGACCTGCTTCTGCTGGGGCAGTACAATGCTGCCCACAGCCTTTTCCCGCCCGGGCTGCTTGCGAATTAGTCCAACACTAAACCACCAAGATGCTCAGGTGTGCCGTGTCGCGTCCCAGACTCGAAAAGATATCCAGGAAAGAGGTGGGGGGGAGCTGCTGGGCTTAGGGTAAGGGGTTAGGGTTAGGGGTTAGGAGTCAGGGTTAGGGTTAGGGTTAGGGGTTGGGGTTAGGAGTCAGGGTTAGGGGTTAGGGGTTAGGGGTTGGGTTAGGGTTAGGGGTTAGGGTTAGGGGTTAGGGTTAGGGTTAGGGGTTAGGGTTAGGGGTTAGGGTTAGGGGTTAGGGTTAGGGTTAGGGTTAGGGGTTAGGGTTAGGGTTCGGGTTTAGGGGTTATTGTTAGGGTTAGGGGTTGGGGTTAGGAGTCAGGGTCAGGGGTTAGGGTTAGGGTTAGGGTTTAGGGTTAGGGGTTGGGGTTAGAAGTCAGGGTTAGGGGTGAGGAGTCAGGGTTAGGGGTTAGGGTTAGGGTTAGGGTTTAGGGGTTAGAGGTCAGGGTTAGGGGTTAGGGTTAGGGGTTAGGGGTTGGGGTTAGGGGTTAGGGTTTGTTGTTAGGGTTAGGGGTTAGGGTTAGGAGTCACGGTTAGGGTTAGTGGTTAGGGTTAGGGTTAGGGTTTAGGGGTTAGTGTTAGGATTAGGGGTTGGGGTTAGGAGTCAGGGTCAGCGGTTAGGGTTAGGGGTTAGGGGTTAGGGTTAGGAGTCAGGGTTAGGGGTTAGGGGTTAGGGTTAGGGGTTAGGGGTTAGGGTTAGGGGTTAGGGGTTAGGGTTAGGGTTTAGGGTTACTGTTAGAGTTAGGCAGCATGCTACTTTCCCTGCAAGTTTCCCATAGGTTGGAGAACACTGGAAATGACATCTCTCCCCCCCACCCTCCACCACCATCACCACCCCCACTGCTCTCCATCATTGCCTATCCAGATACAAAGGTGTACCAGACACTGTTGGTAAATTCCACTCACTCACTCCCAGAATACAGATCATTCGATTTTACATTCGTGATTTATTACCACCTATTTATCATTATTGATTGATTTTGCTCCTCACTTCTCTCTCTGAGATTTGGCTCAGTATCTTGTCAAAATGCAATGTGAACACCTCCAGATGGGACTCCGATGCCCATTGGTTTAGTTGTTTTGTTGAGGTTCTGTGCACATGAAGTCAGAAACGTTCAGTTTTTACACACACACACACAGGTTTGAGGCAAAAGCTGTTGAAAACCCTGTTTGTATGCTAAACAGAGCTGTGTGGCACTGAGGACCAGTATTCTATACTCTCTGGAATGCTGTGTTCACCAACGTTCTGAGTTCTCTAGGCCTGCATTTTGGGGACAAAGTCCTGAACTGACTGGTGAAGTGGTGGAAGATTCTCTCTCTCTCTCTCTCTCTCTCTCTCTCTCTGCCCCTCTCTCCCTCCTTCTCTCTTTCTCCCTCTCTCCCTCCCACCCTAACCCTTTCTTTTCCAAGGAAGGCAGTCGACCAGCTGCCTGGTTGCACTTAGTCTCTCGGCTGAGGTTGACCAGTTGCTTTTGGTCTCAGCGGAGGTCGACCAGTTGCATTTGGTCTCAGCGGAGGTCGACCAGTTGCATTTGGTCTCTCAGCTCAGGTCGACCAGTTGCACTTCGTCTCTCGGCGGTGGTCGACCAGCTGCCCGGCGGCAATTGACACACGCTATTTGCCAGCAGGTGCCACTCTTGACCTATTGATTGTCTGCATCCTCTCAGCCTTCTGAAACCTGACCTTCCCTCCCCCTCCCCCCACTCTCTTGGCTCCCTCCTTGCCATCTCTGCACCGCTTCTCCTCCCACCCCGTTTAGATGTTCAATGCTAACTGACTTTCTTCTTTTCTTCCCCACCACCCCAACTCCCACCCCTCCACAGATTTTCCCCATTGGACTACAGTGCTAGAATCCTTCCTAAGGAATCTGAATTCCATCCGTCTCTGCACTTGTTCAACGTTGTTTCTCTCTTTTAAAAATTCTTTCTTTCTTTCTTTCTTTCTTTCCTTCTTTCTTCCTTCCTTCCTTCCTTCCTTCCTTCCTTCCTTCCTTCCTTCCTTCCTTCCTTCCTTTCTTTCCTTGTCTTTCCTTTTCTTTCTTTCTTTCTTTCTGTATAGTTGGGGAGTCTTTCTAAAAATTGTTTCAACTTAAATTTCAGTTTTTCATTGACTTGTGCATTTCTTTTTCCCCTTGCTTCAGAAAGAAAGGAACACTCGTTTCACCAGGGGAAGCTGGGCTCAACGTTGAGTAATGACCTGCTTCTGCTGGGGCAGTACAATGCTGCCCACAGCCTTTTCCCGCCCGGGCTGCTTGCGAATTAGTCCAACACTAAACCACCAAGATGCTCAGGTGTGCCGTGTCGCGTCCCAGACTCGAAAAGATATCCAGGAAAGAGGTGGGGGGGAGCTGCTGGGCTTAGGGTAAGGGGTTAGGGTTAGGGGTTAGGAGTCAGGGTTAGGGTTAGGGTTAGGGGTTGGGGTTAGGAGTCAGGGTTAGGGGTTAGGGGTTAGGGGTTGGGTTAGGGTTAGGGGTTAGGGTTAGGGGTTAGGGTTAGGGTTAGGGGTTAGGGTTAGGGGTTAGGGTTAGGGGTTAGGGTTAGGGTTAGGGGTTAGGGTTAGGGTTCGGGTTTAGGGGTTATTGTTAGGGTTAGGGGTTGGGGTTAGGAGTCAGGGTCAGGGGTTAGGGTTAGGGTTAGGGTTTAGGGTTAGGGGTTGGGGTTAGAAGTCAGGGTTAGGGGTGAGGAGTCAGGGTTAGGGGTTAGGGTTAGGGTTAGGGTTTAGGGGTTAGAGGTCAGGGTTAGGGGTTAGGGTTAGGGGTTAGGGGTTGGGGTTAGGGGTTAGGGTTTGTTGTTAGGGTTAGGGGTTAGGGTTAGGAGTCACGGTTAGGGTTAGTGGTTAGGGTTAGGGTTAGGGTTTAGGGGTTAGTGTTAGGATTAGGGGTTGGGGTTAGGAGTCAGGGTCAGCGGTTAGGGTTAGGGGTTAGGGGTTAGGGTTAGGAGTCAGGGTTAGGGGTTAGGGGTTAGGGTTAGGGGTTAGGGGTTAGGGTTAGGGGTTAGGGGTTAGGGTTAGGGTTTAGGGTTACTGTTAGAGTTAGGCAGCATGCTACTTTCCCTGCAAGTTTCCCATAGGTTGGAGAACACTGGAAATGACATCTCTCCCCCCCCACCCTCCACCACCATCACCACCCCCACTGCTCTCCATCATTGCCTATCCAGATACAAAGGTGTACCAGACACTGTTGGTAAATTCCACTCACTCACTCCCAGAATACAGATCATTCGATTTTACATTCGTGATTTATTACCACCTATTTATCATTATTGATTGATTTTGCTCCTCACTTCTCTCTCTGAGATTTGGCTCAGTATCTTGTCAAAATGCAATGTGAACACCTCCAGATGGGACTCCGATGCCCATTGGTTTAGTTGTTTTGTTGAGGTTCTGTGCACATGAAGTCAGAAACGTTCAGTTTTTACACACACACACACAGGTTTGAGGCAAAAGCTGTTGAAAACCCTGTTTGTATGCTAAACAGAGCTGTGTGGCACTGAGGACCAGTATTCTATACTCTCTGGAATGCTGTGTTCACCAACGTTCTGAGTTCTCTAGGCCTGCATTTTGGGGACAAAGTCCTGAACTGACTGGTGAAGTGGTGGAAGATTCTCTCTCTCTCTCTCTCTCTCTCTCTCTCTCTGCCCCTCTCTCCCTCCTTCTCTCTTTCTCCCTCTCTCCCTCCCACCCTAACCCTTTCTTTTCCAAGGAAGGCAGTCGACCAGCTGCCTGGTTGCACTTAGTCTCTCAGCTGAGGTCGACCAGTCGCATTTGGTCTCAGCTGAGGTTGACCAGTTGCTTTTGGTCTCAGCGGAGGTCGACCAGTTGCATTTGGTCTCAGCGGAGGTCGACCAGTTGCATTTGGTCTCTCAGCTCAGGTCGACCAGTTGCACTTCGTCTCTCGGCGGTGGTCGACCAGCTGCCCGGCGGCAATTGACACACGCTATTTGCCAGCAGGTGCCACTCTTGACCTATTGATTGTCTGCATCCTCTCAGCCTTCTGAAACCTGACCTTCCCTCCCCCTCCCCCCACTCTCTTGGCTCCCTCCTTGCCATCTCTGCACCGCTTCTCCTCCCACCCCGTTTAGATGTTCAATGCTAACTGACTTTCTTCTTTTCTTCCCCACCACCCCAACTCCCACCCCTCCACAGATTTTCCCCATTGGACTACAGTGCTAGAATCCTTCCTAAGGAATCTGAATTCCATCCGTCTCTGCACTTGTTCAACGTTGTTTCTCTCTTTTAAAAATTCTTTCTTTCTTTCTTTCTTTCTTTCCTTCTTTCTTCCTTCCTTCCTTCCTTCCTTCCTTCCTTCCTTCCTTCCTTCCTTCCTTCCTTCCTTCCTTTCTTTCCTTGTCTTTCCTTTTCTTTCTTTCTTTCTTTCTGTATAGTTGGGGAGTCTTTCTAAAAATTGTTTCAACTTAAATTTCAGTTTTTCATTGACTTGTGCATTTCTTTTTCCCCTTGCTTCAGAAAGAAAGGAACACTCGTTTCACCAGGGGAAGCTGGGCTCAACGTTGAGTAATGACCTGCTTCTGCTGGGGCAGTACAATGCTGCCCACAGCCTTTTCCCGCCCGGGCTGCTTGCGAATTAGTCCAACACTAAACCACCAAGATGCTCAGGTGTGCCGTGTCGCGTCCCAGACTCGAAAAGATATCCAGGAAAGAGGTGGGGGGGAGCTGCTGGGCTTAGGGTAAGGGGTTAGGGTTAGGGGTTAGGAGTCAGGGTTAGGGTTAGGGTTAGGGGTTGGGGTTAGGAGTCAGGGTTAGGGGTTAGGGGTTAGGGGTTGGGTTAGGGTTAGGGGTTAGGGTTAGGGGTTAGGGTTAGGGTTAGGGGTTAGGGTTAGGGGTTAGGGTTAGGGGTTAGGGTTAGGGTTAGGGGTTAGGGTTAGGGTTCGGGTTTAGGGGTTATTGTTAGGGTTAGGGGTTGGGGTTAGGAGTCAGGGTCAGGGGTTAGGGTTAGGGTTAGGGTTTAGGGTTAGGGGTTGGGGTTAGAAGTCAGGGTTAGGGGTGAGGAGTCAGGGTTAGGGGTTAGGGTTAGGGTTAGGGTTTAGGGGTTAGAGGTCAGGGTTAGGGGTTAGGGTTAGGGGTTAGGGGTTGGGGTTAGGGGTTAGGGTTTGTTGTTAGGGTTAGGGGTTAGGGTTAGGAGTCACGGTTAGGGTTAGTGGTTAGGGTTAGGGTTAGGGTTTAGGGGTTAGTGTTAGGATTAGGGGTTGGGGTTAGGAGTCAGGGTCAGCGGTTAGGGTTAGGGGTTAGGGGTTAGGGTTAGGAGTCAGGGTTAGGGGTTAGGGGTTAGGGTTAGGGGTTAGGGGTTAGGGTTAGGGGTTAGGGGTTAGGGTTAGGGTTTAGGGTTACTGTTAGAGTTAGGCAGCATGCTACTTTCCCTGCAAGTTTCCCATAGGTTGGAGAACACTGGAAATGACATCTCTCCCCCCCACCCTCCACCACCATCACCACCCCCACTGCTCTCCATCATTGCCTATCCAGATACAAAGGTGTACCAGACACTGTTGGTAAATTCCACTCACTCACTCCCAGAATACAGATCATTCGATTTTACATTCGTGATTTATTACCACCTATTTATCATTATTGATTGATTTTGCTCCTCACTTCTCTCTCTGAGATTTGGCTCAGTATCTTGTCAAAATGCAATGTGAACACCTCCAGATGGGACTCCGATGCCCATTGGTTTAGTTGTTTTGTTGAGGTTCTGTGCACATGAAGTCAGAAACGTTCAGTTTTTACACACACACACACAGGTTTGAGGCAAAAGCTGTTGAAAACCCTGTTTGTATGCTAAACAGAGCTGTGTGGCACTGAGGACCAGTATTCTATACTCTCTGGAATGCTGTGTTCACCAACGTTCTGAGTTCTCTAGGCCTGCATTTTGGGGACAAAGTCCTGAACTGACTGGTGAAGTGGTGGAAGATTCTCTCTCTCTCTCTCTCTCTCTCTCTCTCTCTGCCCCTCTCTCCCTCCTTCTCTCTTTCTCCCTCTCTCCCTCCCACCCTAACCCTTTCTTTTCCAAGGAAGGCAGTCGACCAGCTGCCTGGTTGCACTTAGTCTCTCAGCTGAGGTCGACCAGTCGCATTTGGTCTCAGCTGAGGTTGACCAGTTGCTTTTGGTCTCAGCGGAGGTCGACCAGTTGCATTTGGTCTCAGCGGAGGTCGACCAGTTGCATTTGGTCTCTCAGCTCAGGTCGACCAGTTGCACTTCGTCTCTCGGCGGTGGTCGACCAGCTGCCCGGCGGCAATTGACACACGCTATTTGCCAGCAGGTGTCACTCTTGACCTATTGATTGTCTGCATCCTCTCAGCCTTCTGAAACCTGACCTTCCCTCCCCCTCCCCCCACTCTCTTGGCTCCCTCCTTGCCATCTCTGCACCGCTTCTCCTCCCACCCCGTTTAGATGTTCAATGCTAACTGACTTTCTTCTTTTCTTCCCCACCACCCCAACTCCCACCCCTCCACAGATTTTCCCCATTGGACTACAGTGCTAGAATCCTTCCTAAGGAATCTGAATTCCATCCGTCTCTGCACTTGTTCAACGTTGTTTCTCTCTTTTAAAAATTCTTTCTTTCTTTCTTTCTTTCTTTCCTTCTTTCTTCCTTCCTTCCTTCCTTCCTTCCTTCCTTCCTTCCTTCCTTCCTTTCTTTCCTTGTCTTTCCTTTTCTTTCTTTCTTTCTTTCTGTATAGTTGGGGAGTCTTTCTAAAAATTGTTTCAACTTAAATTTCAGTTTTTCATTGACTTGTGCATTTCTTTTTCCCCTTGCTTCAGAAAGAAAGGAACACTCGTTTCACCAGGGGAAGCTGGGCTCAACGTTGAGTAATGACCTGCTTCTGCTGGGGCAGTACAATGCTGCCCACAGCCTTTTCCCGCCCGGGCTGCTTGCGAATTAGTCCAACACTAAACCACCAAGATGCTCAGGTGTGCCGTGTCGCGTCCCAGACTCGAAAAGATATCCAGGAAAGAGGTGGGGGGGAGCTGCTGGGCTTAGGGTAAGGGGTTAGGGTTAGGGGTTAGGAGTCAGGGTTAGGGTTAGGGTTAGGGGTTGGGGTTAGGAGTCAGGGTTAGGGGTTAGGGGTTAGGGGTTGGGTTAGGGTTAGGGGTTAGGGTTAGGGGTTAGGGTTAGGGTTAGGGGTTAGGGTTAGGGGTTAGGGTTAGGGGTTAGGGTTAGGGTTAGGGTTAGGGGTTAGGGTTAGGGTTCGGGTTTAGGGGTTATTGTTAGGGTTAGGGGTTGGGGTTAGGAGTCAGGGTCAGGGGTTAGGGTTAGGGTTAGGGTTTAGGGTTAGGGGTTGGGGTTAGAAGTCAGGGTTAGGGGTGAGGAGTCAGGGTTAGGGGTTAGGGTTAGGGTTAGGGTTTAGGGGTTAGAGGTCAGGGTTAGGGGTTAGGGTTAGGGGTTAGGGGTTGGGGTTAGGGGTTAGGGTTTGTTGTTAGGGTTAGGGGTTAGGGTTAGGAGTCACGGTTAGGGTTAGTGGTTAGGGTTAGGGTTAGGGTTTAGGGGTTAGTGTTAGGATTAGGGGTTGGGGTTAGGAGTCAGGGTCAGCGGTTAGGGTTAGGGGTTAGGGGTTAGGGTTAGGAGTCAGGGTTAGGGGTTAGGGGTTAGGGTTAGGGGTTAGGGGTTAGGGTTAGGGGTTAGGGGTTAGGGTTAGGGTTTAGGGTTACTGTTAGAGTTAGGCAGCATGCTACTTTCCCTGCAAGTTTCCCATAGGTTGGAGAACACTGGAAATGACATCTCTCCCCCCCACCCTCCACCACCATCACCACCCCCACTGCTCTCCATCATTGCCTATCCAGATACAAAGGTGTACCAGACACTGTTGGTAAATTCCACTCACTCACTCCCAGAATACAGATCATTCGATTTTACATTCGTGATTTATTACCACCTATTTATCATTATTGATTGATTTTGCTCCTCACTTCTCTCTCTGAGATTTGGCTCAGTATCTTGTCAAAATGCAATGTGAACACCTCCAGATGGGACTCCGATGCCCATTGGTTTAGTTGTTTTGTTGAGGTTCTGTGCACATGAAGTCAGAAACGTTCAGTTTTTACACACACACACACAGGTTTGAGGCAAAAGCTGTTGAAAACCCTGTTTGTATGCTAAACAGAGCTGTGTGGCACTGAGGACCAGTATTCTATACTCTCTGGAATGCTGTGTTCACCAACGTTCTGAGTTCTCTAGGCCTGCATTTTGGGGACAAAGTCCTGAACTGACTGGTGAAGTGGTGGAAGATTCTCTCTCTCTCTCTCTCTCTCTCTCTCTCTCTCTGCCCCTCTCTCCCTCCTTCTCTCTTTCTCCCTCTCTCCCTCCCACCCTAACCCTTTCTTTTCCAAGGAAGGCAGTCGACCAGCTGCCTGGTTGCACTTAGTCTCTCAGCTGAGGTCGACCAGTCGCATTTGGTCTCAGCTGAGGTTGACCAGTTGCTTTTGGTCTCAGCGGAGGTCGACCAGTTGCATTTGGTCTCAGCGGAGGTCGACCAGTTGCATTTGGTCTCAGCGGAGGTCGACCAGTTGCATTTGGTCTCTCAGCTCAGGTCGACCAGTTGCACTTCGTCTCTCGGCGGTGGTCGACCAGCTGCCCGGCGGCAATTGACACACGCTATTTGCCAGCAGGTGTCACTCTTGACCTATTGATTGTCTGCATCCTCTCAGCCTTCTGAAACCTGACCTTCCCTACCCCTCCCCCCACTCTCTTGGCTCCCTCCTTGCCATCTCTGCACCGCTTCTCCTCCCACCCCGTTTAGATGTTCAATGCTAACTGACTTTCTTCTTTTCTTTCCCACCACCCCAACTCCCACCCCTCCACAGATTTTCCCCGTTTGGCTACAGTGCCAGAATCCTTCCTAAGGAATCTGAATTCCATCCGTCTCTGCACTTGTTCAACGTTGTTTCTCTCTTTTAAAAATTCTTTCTTTCTTTCTTTCTTTCTTTCTTTCTTTCTTTCTTTCTTTCTTTCTTTCTTTCTTTCCTTCTTTCTTCCTTCCTTCCTTCCTTCCTTCCTTCCTTCCTTCCTTCCTTCCTTCCTTCCTTTCTTTCCTTGTCTTTCCTTTTCTTTCTTTCTTTCTTTCTGTATAGTTGGGGAGTCTTTCTAAAAATTGTTTCAACTTAAATTTCAGTTTTTCATTGACTTGTGCATTTCTTTTTCCCCTTGCTTCAGAAAGAAAGGAACACTCGTTTCACCAGGGGAAGCTGGGCTCAACGTTGAGTAATGACCTGCTTCTGCTGGGGCAGTACAATGCTGCCCACAGCCTTTTCCCGCCCGGGCTGCTTGCGAATTAGTCCAACACTAAACCACCAAGATGCTCAGGTGTGCCGTGTCGCGTCCCAGACTCGAAAAGATATCCAGGAAAGAGGTGGGGGGGAGCTGCTGGGCTTAGGGTAAGGGGTTAGGGTTAGGGGTTAGGAGTCAGGGTTAGGGTTAGGGTTAGGGGTTGGGGTTAGGAGTCAGGGTTAGGGGTTAGGGGTTAGGGGTTGGGTTAGGGTTAGGGGTTAGGGTTAGGGGTTAGGGTTAGGGTTAGGGGTTAGGGTTAGGGGTTAGGGTTAGGGGTTAGGGTTAGGGTTAGGGTTAGGGGTTAGGGTTAGGGTTCGGGTTTAGGGGTTATTGTTAGGGTTAGGGGTTGGGGTTAGGAGTCAGGGTCAGGGGTTAGGGTTAGGGTTAGGGTTTAGGGTTAGGGGTTGGGGTTAGAAGTCAGGGTTAGGGGTGAGGAGTCAGGGTTAGGGGTTAGGGTTAGGGTTAGGGTTTAGGGGTTAGAGGTCAGGGTTAGGGGTTAGGGTTAGGGGTTAGGGGTTGGGGTTAGGGGTTAGGGTTTGTTGTTAGGGTTAGGGGTTAGGGTTAGGAGTCACGGTTAGGGTTAGTGGTTAGGGTTAGGGTTAGGGTTTAGGGGTTAGTGTTAGGATTAGGGGTTGGGGTTAGGAGTCAGGGTCAGCGGTTAGGGTTAGGGGTTAGGGGTTAGGGTTAGGAGTCAGGGTTAGGGGTTAGGGGTTAGGGTTAGGGGTTAGGGGTTAGGGTTAGGGGTTAGGGGTTAGGGTTAGGGTTTAGGGTTACTGTTAGAGTTAGGCAGCATGCTACTTTCCCTGCAAGTTTCCCATAGGTTGGAGAACACTGGAAATGACATCTCTCCCCCCCACCCTCCACCACCATCACCACCCCCACTGCTCTCCATCATTGCCTATCCAGATACAAAGGTGTACCAGACACTGTTGGTAAATTCCACTCACTCACTCCCAGAATACAGATCATTCGATTTTACATTCGTGATTTATTACCACCTATTTATCATTATTGATTGATTTTGCTCCTCACTTCTCTCTCTGAGATTTGGCTCAGTATCTTGTCAAAATGCAATGTGAACACCTCCAGATGGGACTCCGATGCCCATTGGTTTAGTTGTTTTGTTGAGGTTCTGTGCACATGAAGTCAGAAACGTTCAGTTTTTACACACACACACACAGGTTTGAGGCAAAAGCTGTTGAAAACCCTGTTTGTATGCTAAACAGAGCTGTGTGGCACTGAGGACCAGTATTCTATACTCTCTGGAATGCTGTGTTCACCAACGTTCTGAGTTCTCTAGGCCTGCATTTTGGGGACAAAGTCCTGAACTGACTGGTGAAGTGGTGGAAGATTCTCTCTCTCTCTCTCTCTCTCTCTCTCTCTCTGCCCCTCTCTCCCTCCTTCTCTCTTTCTCCCTCTCTCCCTCCCACCCTAACCCTTTCTTTTCCAAGGAAGGCAGTCGACCAGCTGCCTGGTTGCACTTAGTCTCTCAGCTGAGGTCGACCAGTCGCATTTGGTCTCAGCTGAGGTTGACCAGTTGCTTTTGGTCTCAGCGGAGGTCGACCAGTTGCATTTGGTCTCAGCGGAGGTCGACCAGTTGCATTTGGTCTCTCAGCTCAGGTCGACCAGTTGCACTTCGTCTCTCGGCGGTGGTCGACCAGCTGCCCGGCGGCAATTGACACACGCTATTTGCCAGCAGGTGTCACTCTTGACCTATTGATTGTCTGCATCCTCTCAGCCTTCTGAAACCTGACCTTCCCTCCCCCTCCCCCCACTCTCTTGGCTCCCTCCTTGCCATCTCTGCACCGCTTCTCCTCCCACCCCGTTTAGATGTTCAATGCTAACTGACTTTCTTCTTTTCTTCCCCACCACCCCAACTCCCACCCCTCCACAGATTTTCCCCATTGGACTACAGTGCTAGAATCCTTCCTAAGGAATCTGAATTCCATCCGTCTCTGCACTTGTTCAACGTTGTTTCTCTCTTTTAAAAATTCTTTCTTTCTTTCTTTCTTTCTTTCCTTCTTTCTTCCTTCCTTCCTTCCTTCCTTCCTTCCTTCCTTCCTTCCTTCCTTCCTTTCTTTCCTTGTCTTTCCTTTTCTTTCTTTCTTTCTTTCTGTATAGTTGGGGAGTCTTTCTAAAAATTGTTTCAACTTAAATTTCAGTTTTTCATTGACTTGTGCATTTCTTTTTCCCCTTGCTTCAGAAAGAAAGGAACACTCGTTTCACCAGGGGAAGCTGGGCTCAACGTTGAGTAATGACCTGCTTCTGCTGGGGCAGTACAATGCTGCCCACAGCCTTTTCCCGCCCGGGCTGCTTGCGAATTAGTCCAACACTAAACCACCAAGATGCTCAGGTGTGCCGTGTCGCGTCCCAGACTCGAAAAGATATCCAGGAAAGAGGTGGGGGGGAGCTGCTGGGCTTAGGGTAAGGGGTTAGGGTTAGGGGTTAGGAGTCAGGGTTAGGGTTAGGGTTAGGGGTTGGGGTTAGGAGTCAGGGTTAGGGGTTAGGGGTTAGGGGTTGGGTTAGGGTTAGGGGTTAGGGTTAGGGGTTAGGGTTAGGGTTAGGGGTTAGGGTTAGGGGTTAGGGTTAGGGGTTAGGGTTAGGGTTAGGGTTAGGGGTTAGGGTTAGGGTTCGGGTTTAGGGGTTATTGTTAGGGTTAGGGGTTGGGGTTAGGAGTCAGGGTCAGGGGTTAGGGTTAGGGTTAGGGTTTAGGGTTAGGGGTTGGGGTTAGAAGTCAGGGTTAGGGGTGAGGAGTCAGGGTTAGGGGTTAGGGTTAGGGTTAGGGTTTAGGGGTTAGAGGTCAGGGTTAGGGGTTAGGGTTAGGGGTTAGGGGTTGGGGTTAGGGGTTAGGGTTTGTTGTTAGGGTTAGGGGTTAGGGTTAGGAGTCACGGTTAGGGTTAGTGGTTAGGGTTAGGGTTAGGGTTTAGGGGTTAGTGTTAGGATTAGGGGTTGGGGTTAGGAGTCAGGGTCAGCGGTTAGGGTTAGGGGTTAGGGGTTAGGGTTAGGAGTCAGGGTTAGGGGTTAGGGGTTAGGGTTAGGGGTTAGGGGTTAGGGTTAGGGGTTAGGGGTTAGGGTTAGGGTTTAGGGTTACTGTTAGAGTTAGGCAGCATGCTACTTTCCCTGCAAGTTTCCCATAGGTTGGAGAACACTGGAAATGACATCTCTCCCCCCCACCCTCCACCACCATCACCACCCCCACTGCTCTCCATCATTGCCTATCCAGATACAAAGGTGTACCAGACACTGTTGGTAAATTCCACTCACTCACTCCCAGAATACAGATCATTCGATTTTACATTCGTGATTTATTACCACCTATTTATCATTATTGATTGATTTTGCTCCTCACTTCTCTCTCTGAGATTTGGCTCAGTATCTTGTCAAAATGCAATGTGAACACCTCCAGATGGGACTCCGATGCCCATTGGTTTAGTTGTTTTGTTGAGGTTCTGTGCACATGAAGTCAGAAACGTTCAGTTTTTACACACACACACACAGGTTTGAGGCAAAAGCTGTTGAAAACCCTGTTTGTATGCTAAACAGAGCTGTGTGGCACTGAGGACCAGTATTCTATACTCTCTGGAATGCTGTGTTCACCAACGTTCTGAGTTCTCTAGGCCTGCATTTTGGGGACAAAGTCCTGAACTGACTGGTGAAGTGGTGGAAGATTCTCTCTCTCTCTCTCTCTCTCTCTCTCTCTCTGCCCCTCTCTCCCTCCTTCTCTCTTTCTCCCTCTCTCCCTCCCACCCTAACCCTTTCTTTTCCAAGGAAGGCAGTCGACCAGCTGCCTGGTTGCACTTAGTCTCTCAGCTGAGGTCGACCAGTCGCATTTGGTCTCAGCTGAGGTTGACCAGTTGCTTTTGGTCTCAGCGGAGGTCGACCAGTTGCATTTGGTCTCAGCGGAGGTCGACCAGTTGCATTTGGTCTCTCAGCTCAGGTCGACCAGTTGCACTTCGTCTCTCGGCGGTGGTCGACCAGCTGCCCGGCGGCAATTGACACACGCTATTTGCCAGCAGGTGTCACTCTTGACCTATTGATTGTCTGCATCCTCTCAGCCTTCTGAAACCTGACCTTCCCTCCCCCTCCCCCCACTCTCTTGGCTCCCTCCTTGCCATCTCTGCACCGCTTCTCCTCCCACCCCGTTTAGATGTTCAATGCTAACTGACTTTCTTCTTTTCTTCCCCACCACCCCAACTCCCACCCCTCCACAGATTTTCCCCATTGGACTACAGTGCTAGAATCCTTCCTAAGGAATCTGAATTCCATCCGTCTCTGCACTTGTTCAACGTTGTTTCTCTCTTTTAAAAATTCTTTCTTTCTTTCTTTCTTTCTTTCCTTCTTTCTTCCTTCCTTCCTTCCTTCCTTCCTTCCTTCCTTCCTTCCTTCCTTCCTTTCTTTCCTTGTCTTTCCTTTTCTTTCTTTCTTTCTTTCTGTATAGTTGGGGAGTCTTTCTAAAAATTGTTTCAACTTAAATTTCAGTTTTTCATTGACTTGTGCATTTCTTTTTCCCCTTGCTTCAGAAAGAAAGGAACACTCGTTTCACCAGGGGAAGCTGGGCTCAACGTTGAGTAATGACCTGCTTCTGCTGGGGCAGTACAATGCTGCCCACAGCCTTTTCCCGCCCGGGCTGCTTGCGAATTAGTCCAACACTAAACCACCAAGATGCTCAGGTGTGCCGTGTCGCGTCCCAGACTCGAAAAGATATCCAGGAAAGAGGTGGGGGGGAGCTGCTGGGCTTAGGGTAAGGGGTTAGGGTTAGGGGTTAGGAGTCAGGGTTAGGGTTAGGGTTAGGGGTTGGGGTTAGGAGTCAGGGTTAGGGGTTAGGGGTTAGGGGTTGGGTTAGGGTTAGGGGTTAGGGTTAGGGGTTAGGGTTAGGGTTAGGGGTTAGGGTTAGGGGTTAGGGTTAGGGGTTAGGGTTAGGGTTAGGGTTAGGGGTTAGGGTTAGGGTTCGGGTTTAGGGGTTATTGTTAGGGTTAGGGGTTGGGGTTAGGAGTCAGGGTCAGGGGTTAGGGTTAGGGTTAGGGTTTAGGGTTAGGGGTTGGGGTTAGAAGTCAGGGTTAGGGGTGAGGAGTCAGGGTTAGGGGTTAGGGTTAGGGTTAGGGTTTAGGGGTTAGAGGTCAGGGTTAGGGGTTAGGGTTAGGGGTTAGGGGTTGGGGTTAGGGGTTAGGGTTTGTTGTTAGGGTTAGGGGTTAGGGTTAGGAGTCACGGTTAGGGTTAGTGGTTAGGGTTAGGGTTAGGGTTTAGGGGTTAGTGTTAGGATTAGGGGTTGGGGTTAGGAGTCAGGGTCAGCGGTTAGGGTTAGGGGTTAGGGGTTAGGGTTAGGAGTCAGGGTTAGGGGTTAGGGGTTAGGGTTAGGGGTTAGGGGTTAGGGTTAGGGGTTAGGGGTTAGGGTTAGGGTTTAGGGTTACTGTTAGAGTTAGGCAGCATGCTACTTTCCCTGCAAGTTTCCCATAGGTTGGAGAACACTGGAAATGACATCTCTCCCCCCCACCCTCCACCACCATCACCACCCCCACTGCTCTCCATCATTGCCTATCCAGATACAAAGGTGTACCAGACACTGTTGGTAAATTCCACTCACTCACTCCCAGAATACAGATCATTCGATTTTACATTCGTGATTTATTACCACCTATTTATCATTATTGATTGATTTTGCTCCTCACTTCTCTCTCTGAGATTTGGCTCAGTATCTTGTCAAAATGCAATGTGAACACCTCCAGATGGGACTCCGATGCCCATTGGTTTAGTTGTTTTGTTGAGGTTCTGTGCACATGAAGTCAGAAACGTTCAGTTTTTACACACACACACACAGGTTTGAGGCAAAAGCTGTTGAAAACCCTGTTTGTATGCTAAACAGAGCTGTGTGGCACTGAGGACCAGTATTCTATACTCTCTGGAATGCTGTGTTCACCAACGTTCTGAGTTCTCTAGGCCTGCATTTTGGGGACAAAGTCCTGAACTGACTGGTGAAGTGGTGGAAGATTCTCTCTCTCTCTCTCTCTCTCTCTCTCTCTCTGCCCCTCTCTCCCTCCTTCTCTCTTTCTCCCTCTCTCCCTCCCACCCTAACCCTTTCTTTTCCAAGGAAGGCAGTCGACCAGCTGCCTGGTTGCACTTAGTCTCTCAGCTGAGGTCGACCAGTCGCATTTGGTCTCAGCTGAGGTTGACCAGTTGCTTTTGGTCTCAGCTGAGGTTGACCAGTTGCTTTTGGTCTCAGCGGAGGTCGACCAGTTGCATTTGGTCTCAGCGGAGGTCGACCAGTTGCATTTGGTCTCAGCGGAGGTCGACCAGTTGCATTTGGTCTCTCAGCTCAGGTCGACCAGTTGCACTTCGTCTCTCGGCGGTGGTCGACCAGCTGCCCGGCGGCAATTGACACACGCTATTTGCCAGCAGGTGTCACTCTTGACCTATTGATTGTCTGCATCCTCTCAGCCTTCTGAAACCTGACCTTCCCTCCCCCTCCCCCCACTCTCTTGGCTCCCTCCTTGCCATCTCTGCACCGCTTCTCCTCCCACCCCGTTTAGATGTTCAATGCTAACTGACTTTCTTCTTTTCTTCCCCACCACCCCAACTCCCACCCCTCCACAGATTTTCCCCATTGGACTACAGTGCTAGAATCCTTCCTAAGGAATCTGAATTCCATCCGTCTCTGCACTTGTTCAACGTTGTTTCTCTCTTTTAAAAATTCTTTCTTTCTTTCTTTCTTTCTTTCCTTCTTTCTTCCTTCCTTCCTTCCTTCCTTCCTTCCTTCCTTCCTTCCTTCCTTCCTTCCTTTCTTTCCTTGTCTTTCCTTTTCTTTCTTTCTTTCTTTCTGTATAGTTGGGGAGTCTTTCTAAAAATTGTTTCAACTTAAATTTCAGTTTTTCATTGACTTGTGCATTTCTTTTTCCCCTTGCTTCAGAAAGAAAGGAACACTCGTTTCACCAGGGGAAGCTGGGCTCAACGTTGAGTAATGACCTGCTTCTGCTGGGGCAGTACAATGCTGCCCACAGCCTTTTCCCGCCCGGGCTGCTTGCGAATTAGTCCAACACTAAACCACCAAGATGCTCAGGTGTGCCGTGTCGCGTCCCAGACTCGAAAAGATATCCAGGAAAGAGGTGGGGGGGAGCTGCTGGGCTTAGGGTAAGGGGTTAGGGTTAGGGGTTAGGAGTCAGGGTTAGGGTTAGGGTTAGGGGTTGGGGTTAGGAGTCAGGGTTAGGGGTTAGGGGTTAGGGGTTGGGTTAGGGTTAGGGGTTAGGGTTAGGGGTTAGGGTTAGGGTTAGGGGTTAGGGTTAGGGGTTAGGGTTAGGGGTTAGGGTTAGGGTTAGGGTTAGGGGTTAGGGTTAGGGTTCGGGTTTAGGGGTTATTGTTAGGGTTAGGGGTTGGGGTTAGGAGTCAGGGTCAGGGGTTAGGGTTAGGGTTAGGGTTTAGGGTTAGGGGTTGGGGTTAGAAGTCAGGGTTAGGGGTGAGGAGTCAGGGTTAGGGGTTAGGGTTAGGGTTAGGGTTTAGGGGTTAGAGGTCAGGGTTAGGGGTTAGGGTTAGGGGTTAGGGGTTGGGGTTAGGGGTTAGGGTTTGTTGTTAGGGTTAGGGGTTAGGGTTAGGAGTCACGGTTAGGGTTAGTGGTTAGGGTTAGGGTTAGGGTTTAGGGGTTAGTGTTAGGATTAGGGGTTGGGGTTAGGAGTCAGGGTCAGCGGTTAGGGTTAGGGGTTAGGGGTTAGGGTTAGGAGTCAGGGTTAGGGGTTAGGGGTTAGGGTTAGGGGTTAGGGGTTAGGGTTAGGGGTTAGGGGTTAGGGTTAGGGTTTAGGGTTACTGTTAGAGTTAGGCAGCATGCTACTTTCCCTGCAAGTTTCCCATAGGTTGGAGAACACTGGAAATGACATCTCTCCCCCCCACCCTCCACCACCATCACCACCCCCACTGCTCTCCATCATTGCCTATCCAGATACAAAGGTGTACCAGACACTGTTGGTAAATTCCACTCACTCACTCCCAGAATACAGATCATTCGATTTTACATTCGTGATTTATTACCACCTATTTATCATTATTGATTGATTTTGCTCCTCACTTCTCTCTCTGAGATTTGGCTCAGTATCTTGTCAAAATGCAATGTGAACACCTCCAGATGGGACTCCGATGCCCATTGGTTTAGTTGTTTTGTTGAGGTTCTGTGCACATGAAGTCAGAAACGTTCAGTTTTTACACACACACACACAGGTTTGAGGCAAAAGCTGTTGAAAACCCTGTTTGTATGCTAAACAGAGCTGTGTGGCACTGAGGACCAGTATTCTATACTCTCTGGAATGCTGTGTTCACCAACGTTCTGAGTTCTCTAGGCCTGCATTTTGGGGACAAAGTCCTGAACTGACTGGTGAAGTGGTGGAAGATTCTCTCTCTCTCTCTCTCTCTCTCTCTCTCTCTGCCCCTCTCTCCCTCCTTCTCTCTTTCTCCCTCTCTCCCTCCCACCCTAACCCTTTCTTTTCCAAGGAAGGCAGTCGACCAGCTGCCTGGTTGCACTTAGTCTCTCAGCTGAGGTCGACCAGTCGCATTTGGTCTCAGCTGAGGTTGACCAGTTGCTTTTGGTCTCAGCGGAGGTCGACCAGTTGCATTTGGTCTCAGCGGAGGTCGACCAGTTGCATTTGGTCTCTCAGCTCAGGTCGACCAGTTGCACTTCGTCTCTCGGCGGTGGTCGACCAGCTGCCCGGCGGCAATTGACACACGCTATTTGCCAGCAGGTGTCACTCTTGACCTATTGATTGTCTGCATCCTCTCAGCCTTCTGAAACCTGACCTTCCCTCCCCCTCCCCCCACTCTCTTGGCTCCCTCCTTGCCATCTCTGCACCGCTTCTCCTCCCACCCCGTTTAGATGTTCAATGCTAACTGACTTTCTTCTTTTCTTCCCCACCACCCCAACTCCCACCCCTCCACAGATTTTCCCCATTGGACTACAGTGCTAGAATCCTTCCTAAGGAATCTGAATTCCATCCGTCTCTGCACTTGTTCAACGTTGTTTCTCTCTTTTAAAAATTCTTTCTTTCTTTCTTTCTTTCTTTCCTTCTTTCTTCCTTCCTTCCTTCCTTCCTTCCTTCCTTCCTTCCTTCCTTCCTTCCTTTCTTTCCTTGTCTTTCCTTTTCTTTCTTTCTTTCTTTCTGTATAGTTGGGGAGTCTTTCTAAAAATTGTTTCAACTTAAATTTCAGTTTTTCATTGACTTGTGCATTTCTTTTTCCCCTTGCTTCAGAAAGAAAGGAACACTCGTTTCACCAGGGGAAGCTGGGCTCAACGTTGAGTAATGACCTGCTTCTGCTGGGGCAGTACAATGCTGCCCACAGCCTTTTCCCGCCCGGGCTGCTTGCGAATTAGTCCAACACTAAACCACCAAGATGCTCAGGTGTGCCGTGTCGCGTCCCAGACTCGAAAAGATATCCAGGAAAGAGGTGGGGGGGAGCTGCTGGGCTTAGGGTAAGGGGTTAGGGTTAGGGGTTAGGAGTCAGGGTTAGGGTTAGGGTTAGGGGTTGGGGTTAGGAGTCAGGGTTAGGGGTTAGGGGTTAGGGGTTGGGTTAGGGTTAGGGGTTAGGGTTAGGGGTTAGGGTTAGGGTTAGGGGTTAGGGTTAGGGGTTAGGGTTAGGGGTTAGGGTTAGGGTTAGGGTTAGGGGTTAGGGTTAGGGTTCGGGTTTAGGGGTTATTGTTAGGGTTAGGGGTTGGGGTTAGGAGTCAGGGTCAGGGGTTAGGGTTAGGGTTAGGGTTTAGGGTTAGGGGTTGGGGTTAGAAGTCAGGGTTAGGGGTGAGGAGTCAGGGTTAGGGGTTAGGGTTAGGGTTAGGGTTTAGGGGTTAGAGGTCAGGGTTAGGGGTTAGGGTTAGGGGTTAGGGGTTGGGGTTAGGGGTTAGGGTTTGTTGTTAGGGTTAGGGGTTAGGGTTAGGAGTCACGGTTAGGGTTAGTGGTTAGGGTTAGGGTTAGGGTTTAGGGGTTAGTGTTAGGATTAGGGGTTGGGGTTAGGAGTCAGGGTCAGCGGTTAGGGTTAGGGGTTAGGGGTTAGGGTTAGGAGTCAGGGTTAGGGGTTAGGGGTTAGGGTTAGGGGTTAGGGGTTAGGGTTAGGGGTTAGGGGTTAGGGTTAGGGTTTAGGGTTACTGTTAGAGTTAGGCAGCATGCTACTTTCCCTGCAAGTTTCCCATAGGTTGGAGAACACTGGAAATGACATCTCTCCCCCCCACCCTCCACCACCATCACCACCCCCACTGCTCTCCATCATTGCCTATCCAGATACAAAGGTGTACCAGACACTGTTGGTAAATTCCACTCACTCACTCCCAGAATACAGATCATTCGATTTTACATTCGTGATTTATTACCACCTATTTATCATTATTGATTGATTTTGCTCCTCACTTCTCTCTCTGAGATTTGGCTCAGTATCTTGTCAAAATGCAATGTGAACACCTCCAGATGGGACTCCGATGCCCATTGGTTTAGTTGTTTTGTTGAGGTTCTGTGCACATGAAGTCAGAAACGTTCAGTTTTTACACACACACACACAGGTTTGAGGCAAAAGCTGTTGAAAACCCTGTTTGTATGCTAAACAGAGCTGTGTGGCACTGAGGACCAGTATTCTATACTCTCTGGAATGCTGTGTTCACCAACGTTCTGAGTTCTCTAGGCCTGCATTTTGGGGACAAAGTCCTGAACTGACTGGTGAAGTGGTGGAAGATTCTCTCTCTCTCTCTCTCTCTCTCTCTCTCTCTGCCCCTCTCTCCCTCCTTCTCTCTTTCTCCCTCTCTCCCTCCCACCCTAACCCTTTCTTTTCCAAGGAAGGCAGTCGACCAGCTGCCTGGTTGCACTTAGTCTCTCAGCTGAGGTCGACCAGTCGCATTTGGTCTCAGCTGAGGTTGACCAGTTGCTTTTGGTCTCAGCTGAGGTTGACCAGTTGCTTTTGGTCTCAGCGGAGGTCGACCAGTTGCATTTGGTCTCAGCGGAGGTCGACCAGTTGCATTTGGTCTCAGCGGAGGTCGACCAGTTGCATTTGGTCTCTCAGCTCAGGTCGACCAGTTGCACTTCGTCTCTCGGCGGTGGTCGACCAGCTGCCCGGCGGCAATTGACACACGCTATTTGCCAGCAGGTGTCACTCTTGACCTATTGATTGTCTGCATCCTCTCAGCCTTCTGAAACCTGACCTTCCCTCCCCCTCCCCCCACTCTCTTGGCTCCCTCCTTGCCATCTCTGCACCGCTTCTCCTCCCACCCCGTTTAGATGTTCAATGCTAACTGACTTTCTTCTTTTCTTCCCCACCACCCCAACTCCCACCCCTCCACAGATTTTCCCCATTGGACTACAGTGCTAGAATCCTTCCTAAGGAATCTGAATTCCATCCGTCTCTGCACTTGTTCAA